>NW_008237919.1:1638156-1654115 GCF_000691975.1 Corvus brachyrhynchos | reverse complement strand
TAAATTGCATCTTTTGCAGTGTCAGTAATTTTGGGAGGAGCAGTGTGAGTTTTTGTATGGTCATGGGAAACACTGTAGTTATACTACAAAGAAATGTAGATTGGAAGTTTCGTGAATTGATCAGCTACTGTGTGATTTCCTGGGATTGCCTGTGTGTGTTTACAGATAGAGAGGCAGGGACTAGTCTGTTCTCAGTGGCTTTGGAAGACAAATGGGCCATTAAACTCCTATGTCCTTGAAAAAGTTTTACTATATTAAAATGGGGACTTTAAAGTAAAATAGCTGAAGAGAAAAAAAAAATCGGTGTAATATCATTTAATGTGAATCAGCACAGAGTTGACAGTGAATAGGATCCAGAGTTTATGGATATTCAAGAATATTTGGGGACAAACTGAAGTGATTCTCAAAAAAATGTCAGATGTCCTATAATCTGCCTCTGCTTTTCCTCCAGCTAAAATGTCAGGGTTTCAACAGTTTGGTGGTACATAAAAGTTACTCAAGTATTTTTTATTAGCTCTGAAACTTTTTGGGGAGAAGAACACAAACCCAACCATACCGAAAAGCATTTAAAAGGGTTCAAACATGTTTACTTATAAAATACTGTAGCCAAAACCATTTCAAATTTACTTCTATATTTTAAAGTTTAATCAATACCTTAACTGCCTAATTGGGCACTCACCCAACTAATCCTGGAAATCTGAAGGTCCAAGCCAACCTTAACTCATAATGTAACAAATCTGAAGACCCTGTAAAAATCAACCACAACAGCAGATTTTAAAAATCACCAAAAAATCAGGTACAGGATGACAGTACTTGTGGCCTTGTTTGTGCTTCTGGTGCTTCAGTTCTTCGTATGTGTTGACCCTGTGTTATCAAGGAGGACGGAATGATATGAACAGTAAAGCATTTGGTAAATAGGACTGAGTTTGTCAATGTTTGATTTAAAATTAAACCAGCTGCCTTTTCTCAGTGTCCCAGTCTTCATGGAATAGGGAAGTAGTAGGACGGACTGACAACAACCTCACTCATTAGATAAGAGGAAACAAGTTAGGCCAGATTTTTGCCTTACCCTACAAAACATACTGGCTGTTAATCCCCCAGTGGGTTTATTAATGAGTAAAGAGCAGTTAAGACTTTTTGATTTGCCATTTTCCTACATGCTTTGAGCAATGACTTCAATACTTCAGAGAATGGCAGCATACAATACCATATCCTCTGCAGCTCAATCTGATTGTGATGTCCTATTGCTAATAAGAATTAATTTTCTGACTTTAAAGAATTTGGACATGCAGAAATCCCCTAAATTTTCCTGACCCTAGGACATGTAAGAACAGCAGCCTTGTACTTAAATCTGTAATTGTGGTATATTGGTTCTAAGCATGTCAAGGACAGAGGTGATACTGCACATTCAAGACTAGTAATAATCCAGTTTGTGAGGCAGCCTCCCAGCTGCTTCTGGATGCAGCTGTTTTGGGTTGGAGGCTGCAGCTGAAAATGAAGTGTGGCTGGATGCAATTTCTAATACCAGGCCAGAAGCCCAGCTTATGTTTACTGGCACGGCTCCACTGAAGTAGCTGTGGTAGCTTATTCCAGTTAGGCTCTTATTCCACAGCTTTCCTCATGCACTAACTTGTGTTGCTGGAATTTGCCATCATCTCTTTTCTGAACTAAATAAGGTAACACTAATTTCTTAAAAATGCACCATTAGCCTTCTAAATGGAGAGACTGTTTGTATGTGTGACTTTATAAAGTAAAAAACAAGCTGTTAAAACAAAAATGGTACTTCAGGGAAGCAGAACCCTCACACGGTCGCTTTATATTGAATTATCAAGAGGTGTGCGAAAGATAGGAGTGTTTGGATTAAGTGCACTGTAATTTGCAGGGTGTATTTTGAAATATGGTCTATTTTGAAGGCAATAGACATAGACATATCATCAGCTTTCCATTAGTGAAAAAACTGAGAACCTCCTAATGACTTTAAACAGCCAATGAGCACATATTCTTCACTACCTACTGGTCATTAGATTATTTTGGAAGTATGCTTCCATCTAGTTCGGGAACATAGATGGGGTGCAAGCTCTCTCTTCTCCATTATTGTAGTCAGCATTAGGCATTTCTGAAGAAAAACTACTCAGGACTCAGGCTTCCTGATTCTAATAAAGCTTTGAAGGGTGAAGATTTAATAATGCTTGTAAATTATGTTGTACACAAATTTCAATGTGATAAATTAAAAAATTAAGACCACTTATAGTTTTCTAAATGTCTGCATGCTAACAGTTTACATTGTGTTCCATATTGTGTAAAACACATATCTCCTCAACACATACTTCCTGTGGTTGGTATAAAAGTTTTAAATTTCTTTTACTACGAAAACTTAAAGTTGAAGCAAAAATATCTGTTTTGAAGAAGTGGAAATATATAATGTATTCAATTCTATTTGGAATGATAGAGCACTGCAAAATAATTGTTGGATTAGTATTCAGCCTGTGACTATACAGACTACTGCTCAGATAAAATGACAAAAACAAATGTGAAAGTTCTATGAAAAGACATTCAAGGCTGTGAAAGCCTAAATACAAGGGACATATTCTGTAGTATCTATTCCCCATCTTTCTATGGTTTAATCAAATACCATGTTAATAACTTTGATACCGTAAGACCTTTTACTAGCTTGCTCTGATGTTTTTCTGTCAAGGGCTAACTAATAGTTTTAGCTCTCCAAAGAACAACATAACAAAGATAAGGCAAATGCCAGGAAATGTATTCATTAAATAGTCAAGAGAATGCCAAGGACAAGCTCACTGTATAATGTGTTAGGAGAACATCAATATTTGAGAAAAGGAAGATGCTGCTTTGGTATAACATATTTGTGGAAACTGCAATAAGCATGTTTTAAGCAAGGCTTCTCTTTAATTATTGTCTGAGTTTCACATAAAGTCTGCTTCATCAACTGGATAAATATTTGACTGCTGTTCAGTAAATTGCATTAGTTTACTTTAACTGTATGCTCAGCCTTATTCAGGCATCCTACATTAGGCAATGTAGTGTGTAATGCATCTCTGCAGGTGACCAGAGCTATTCTCTGTATGAGGTAAATTAAAACTCATATTTTAAAAATTAAACATTCTTGCACTTCATGATTTCAATATTTAATTATAACCTGTGTCAGGGCCTAATCTCTGACTGAGTCAGGCATGAAATTAATCAAAAACGAGGCACAAGCTTAGCAGTTCCACTGCACTGTAAAAATAATTTTTTCAGCATTTCTGTGATTCTTACAGAAATTTTATGAGAAAGATGCTGGTGAACATGTAGGTAGGGTAACAGGTAAAAGGTTAGTAAGTAGCCAAAATAATGATGATTTTTGTTAGTTGCCTTGGAAAAAACCTGGCAGAACACTTTAATCCTCAGGTGTGAGTGCACTGAGGAAATTGGAACATCAGAGAGGTGATCAGACAATAAAAAAAAAATCTTTGACTCTTTCTAAATCTATTTCAGGGAGAAAACCCAACTATTTTAAAAAAACCACCACTTTGACATACAGGATAGTACATATAATACAGGAGTAGATTATTTCATGGGAAGCCAAGCATACTGCAGCCATAGAGAGTACAGATACACTCTGCAAAGTCCTTGTGCAAAATAATTTGCTGTAAATGAATTATTTGTAGTTATATTTTTGACTGATGGAGAAAGATGGTGCAGAGCAGTGAGTTTCTTTTTCACTGTGCGTAATAACCTTATCTTTCCTTTAACCCAGAGCCAAACTTTGTAGCTGAGAAACAAAGGAAATGGTGAGATACTCAAAAAGGTTGAAAACAATTCTTGAAGTTTCACAAAATTAAAGCTTTTTCTCCAAAGTAATGAGATTGTGCTTCGGTTTTACATGAAAAGCACACACTCAGTTTTGGTTTATTTTGATGGATTTGTGTATTTTTTGCAGCATTGACTCTTCCAGAAACAAACCACCCATAAAAACAGGAAGTGCAAATGTAGCCAGCAACAGTGGAAAATTTTCCATACAGGCTCCTAAAAACTGACTGAACTACTTTTGGCATAATATGATAAAGGATATAAATACGTGAACAGTAACATTCTCCCATCCTGGCATGAAGCTGACTGGCTTCTGAAGGCAGTCAGGTGTCATGAAGGACCCATAATTATATTATTTAGCTCAGCTCTCTATTCTGCTCAGACACACGTTGCCTTTGTGGTTTTAGGCTAATCATGTGTAACCTCCTTAGTTTTACCTGTTGTAAAACAGCTCACATTGCTAATGATTTGTCTGACAATTAGGAGGGTGTCTGGTGTATGAAAAATTTCTTATTTTTGCTGGTAGAAAGATTTGGAAGGCAGTAGATGAGCACAAACTTAACTGCAGGTTTGTTTATTTAGGAGAAGGAGCCATTCTAACAGGCACAGATATTGAAGTGCGGCATTTTAAAAGGAAAAACAGTTGCAGAGTTTATTCACAAGAGTCTGCTGCCCAAGATGGCCAAGAACAAGGCTAGTCCTTGGTGATAGTTTGAGAACCACCAACTTACATTCACTTTGTTCTTTTGTTAAGATTATCCCTTAGCGCTTGAATCCCACTGGAACAGGTCACCAAGAGTATTTTACACCCACTAAACAACCTTGGCTATTTGAAACTAGAAACCCAGCTGGCTCCACCTAGCCAAGCCTGTGTTCTCAGGGAAAGCCTCTTGCTCCCCAGACATATGTGCTATGAGATAGCCGGTGCTGGTATCATGCTACTATCATTGCTTTAAAGGCAGACGGGAACACTGCTTTCATTCCCACAAAATAAAGTAAGTAGATGCAGACTAAATATTTCCATCCTGTATTTAAAAGCCAATTCAGTGGTCCTTGGGAAGCCAAAACTTGTGAGGGCTGGGATGACTTACCAGGTGGGAATTACCAGACCTAACTGTCTGGTTGCCTGGCCTTAAATGAACCACACCACCTACACAGGATTTGCAGTCATTAATATATCTTCTGGTGAATCTATCAATAATTTTAATGCCATGTGGTCGTCCTTCAAAAGTAATTTAATTTTATTATAACATTTCAAAAAAATATACAGAAATATGACATGAAAAACAAGCTGTGTGATCTAATGCACTAGTAAAATAAATTATTACAAAGTATATCTGTTTTTAATAATACTGGACAGCTTCCATTATGTGACATGAATATTACATATAGTTGTTAAGCTGAATCTGTTAAGAAAGGTTTAGCAGACACGCTGAATATATACTTCCAATAGACTGGAGTATAGAAATTCAGAACAATGTTTTCAGCTAAGAGCATTTTGGTCATGTTAATATGCTTTTTGGACTTTCTTTGGGATTTTTTTGGGTTTTTTGAGATCTGGAGTTTCTGTTGTACTTTTGGTTACAGGATAAAATCTGTTTTTACAGGTTTCTAATGTGTAGTGAGTGCAAATTATTTCAATCAATTTGGCAGGATTATACTAGCCAATGAAATTTTACTGTCACTCAAGGCTCCCCAGATTTTCCTTGGAGATGCCTCAGCTCTTGATCAAGCAGAGTTCACATAAACTCCTCAAAATCAGAATCACACCTCTCACAGTAACCTGCTGTTGCTTTTACATATGGGGAGAAAAACTTTGATCCAGGTTTCATCTCAGAGAAAAGATATTTCCCCAATATGTTGAATAAATATATCAGCTTAGGACAGGCCCAACTTTTAAGTGAACCCAAATAATTTATTCTTTTTAAAATAATGGACATTATTGTTTGTCTTTAAATTTTTTAGAGTTGAGATGTTAGAAGTTATTGCAGTGAATGTGTGGTTGCATTTGGTGACCCTTACATAATTATATTTTTTATAACTTATTCTAAGGGGTTTTTTTCTGATTTTGAATAATATAAAGTACACTGTATTCCAAATGATATCTGCTTTGCTTATAATGCAATATTTATGACAACAGAGATATTGTAATACATATAGTTATTGTTAAGTAGTAGAGAAAGATAGCTGAAAAAGTGTCCCCTCTTTTTCATGCAATTCAAAAAGGCTTTTCTTGGCAACCTGAGGTATTTTTGGTGTAGCACACTATTTATGGGGAAACTTCCGTAATTCCACAATCTTTTCATTTCTAATAATGGCTTAAAACAATTATAGTTTTAGGAGTTCTACAGTTCTCGCTGCTCTAGAGGTTTTCTAAATATTTTCATTATCTGATATAAAATGGCTTTCTGCTCAGTATACCATACAAATCTGACCATGAAGTTACTTACTAGGGTAAGTGAAAGGTGTTGGTCTGTGCTTTTATTGCCCTATTTATGGAGCGATTGCTAAACCCAACAGTACCTTATAACCTCATGAATAAATCATGGAATCAGTCACTGTATTTATAAAAATGTCTGATACTTCTTTCCAGTTTCCAGCATTTGAACATCTTTCAGTGAGTGAAATATATATTTACTAAATGGTGAGCAAATGAAGTTATCAGGGGTGGCTTTTGTCGCTTGAAATGACTGCAAGCAAGGGCTCCCCTGATTTAAGGAACTCTGAACATCAAAGGTACTTCATCCGTGTTTACACATACGTACATACATACATACATACATACATAGGTCTGTATTTTCATGCCTATCTGACTAGGAAGTTTATGGGTTTTTTTCAAATGCAGAGGCAGCCTTCCACTGAGCAGCAAAAATCTCACATTTGAAGCTATGTCACAGAGCTGTGCCTCCTACTTAACCCTCCCCTTCCTGCACAGTCTTTTGGACCAGAGGAATGAAGCTTATACGCATGAGCAGTGCAGGGAGTTCCTTAGGCAGGCTGTTGGAGCAGCAAAGCAGTTCCACCACGGGGCAATGACTGCACCCCTGGTCCCATTGCATGCCAGCTCTGCTGTGGTCCCCAGCTCCACCCTGCTCCATTATGTCAGGGGACAGGAACTAGCAGGGACAGCAGTAGAGCTGCTGCGTGACAGGACTGCACTGAGTTCATGTTCCTCTTGCCTTGTTGAACCTGGCTCCATCTGAGGCTTGACAGGGCAGTGATATCTTCTTGCTGAGGTGTAAAGGCAGAATCAGAAGCACAGCATATGTGTTGGGAAATCTTAATGCCAGGACCTGAATGCCCTGAATGCCAGGCTCCCTATGACACTGACGTTGATATTATTGGCTATTTCCTATTGCATGTCTGAGTATATCAAGAAGATGGCTACAGCCATTTTGTCAGATGCCATACAAAAATAATGCTGCAATGTCCCAGAGACCCATGCACTTGGCCTAATCTGTTTTGTACCTTTTATCTAATACTCTGTTACTCCTGTTGATGACTTCAATAATATTCTCCAGACAACTGTGGCCATGACAGATAATGTCTCAAAACAAACTGCTAGTGCTACCTCTTCCTAGAAGACAGGCCCTGAACATACAGCAGTCCTGGAGGTCTCACTAAACCTAGACTCACTAGTGAATCCTGCAGATGGTTGAAAAGATTCTGAAAGTGGTGTCATTTGTACTTCAATTCACCACAGTGAATCCTGTGGTCATTATCACAAAGTTATGACCAAGGCTGTTTCTCACAGCCTTGATGCAGTGAGAGTCACTACTTATGCTGTCTCTTGGATGCCAAAGTATAAGAATGTTGCTCCTGATTCGGCTCTTTTACACAGCTGGGCCAAAACTTAAGGTAAGTGGTAGTTTAAAAAGCTGATTTTGTTTGTTGAAAGCAAGTGACAAATCTCATGACAGGGACTATGTTGACAGGTTGCTTTTAGTACATAAGTTTCGAGCGGGTTGTCTTTGTCATATTTTTGTGTGGTACATATTTGGCTGTAAATCCTCCAGTACAGTAAACAGGGAAATAATAAATTAGTTTTCATTTCAGTGCAATAAAAAGTAAGTTTAGATGAATTACCTTGAAGGTAAAGGAAGTGTAAACATTTCCGTGCAAATTGGGTCAACCTGAGACTCATTTGAAAAGGATATAGGAACACTTTATTTATTTGAATGTCAAAGGTATCTAACCCTACAAAATGTAGATTCAGTGCTTCTGACAGGCACAGACTGTTCCTTGGAGATCTTGTAAACAGCTTCTCTCAGTGTCTGACTTGCCAAATTCTTTATCTATCTCCAGCACTTAATGAATTGTTTTACTCCTCATGAAACACTTGTTCTGATCCCATTTTGAGTATTTTTATGTCTACTGTATTATTTTATTACATAGTTCAGGTGCCTGAAAGTAAATCTCCAGGACAGATATTTTAATATATGAAAGTCTGGACATTATATATACATTTATATGCATATATATCTATATAGAGAGAGAGAGATAGTACTAGAATTAGATACAGATAGGTAACTGAAACTTGGACTTTCACACCATGATATTTTTGAGCACTTCTGTCATGTTTTCAGTCCTTTTCAGACATGATTTTCTGTCTTTGTAAGTAATACAGGTAGAAATTCAGTGAAAAAGTCCACATTTGCCATCTTTCCCTCTCCACACCACTCCAGAAGTATATGTGTACGCTCGAATATTAAGCCTAATGACTGATTGGTTTTGGAAGCGTTGACAGCATTCATCCTCCACCTGATGTTATCTTTCAGTGACAGTTTCTGTGCTATAGGCATTTTTAAATAGTTCCTCATACATGAGAACAGAGCAGACTCCAAATATAGACAGTTTAAAATGTATGAAGAGAGAGTTGCCTTCATATGTAACATTCACTTATCAAAACATCAGGAATTTATAAAAGACACTTCTCAAGCAACTGTAGTAGTATATATAGGTAAATGTATAATTTTCCATGTAAAAGAGGAGAAAAACCTTCTGTTAGTTTCAAGCTTATTCTCAGAGAACCGGAAGTCCACTTTCATTTACATAATTTCAATTGTTAATATTTGGTGGGCAGAACTAGTATGAGGGGCAAATACATTTTTCTCAGGGTTCTTCATTATCACTGCCTTTCATCTCATATAAAACATCTATTGACAAAGGAAAAGGAAGACTCAGAAACCAAGATTTATTTATATTTCATTTATCTTAAAAGAATCATTGCACGAATATATGAATCTTTGTTGTTAGTTTCTTCCTATGCTAGTGTCCATTCACATCATGTGGGCAGCCTATTACTGCTTTCCAGCTGATGGCCAGCTGTATCTGTAGTGTCAGATATTGGAGATGAGCTCGTTTGGTCGGAGCATGGTGCTAATAATGCCAAGCTTGTGGGTTTGATGGTTATGGGCCACTCCGTTAAGAGTTGGACTTGGTGATCCTTGTGGGCCCCTTCCAACTCAGAATATTCTGTGATTCTGTGAATAAACTTATGGGCTAAATGAGTCTGTCTCTGGTTCAGATTTAAAGACATATTGGCAAGGTAATGTGGGTGAACTCCCAGATGCAAAGAATATGTCTCTCATATGAGGAAAAAAACCCCAGAGGATCTGATTTTCAGAGCTGCAATTGCAACATTATTTGTACACTTAGGCATAAGATTTCAGTCTTTCAGGGGAGTTTTTTTCTACATGGGAATACAGATCCTTAATCAGGTTATCTTACCTGCAATGTGTCTGATTTACTCTTCTCTGAATGTGGATGTGATTGCATCAGGCTATTAGTACTCTCCAAAACCTCTCAAGCTTTCTGGTGCTACCAGATCTTTGGAACACTGGATGAAATAGAATAAATCTTGCCCAAGCAAAATTTATGATAGGAAAATCACCAAGACAAGAGAAATCCAGACATACAGTAGTCTTGCTAAGGTTATTGTTTTTCCTTCAGAATGTTTCTCGTCAGATACTCTAGTAAGAAAAAAACAGAATCTCAAAATTTGTAATTCACATTCATATTAAATAGCAAAACCTAAAGAAATATACCTTCATGTGACTTCAAGAATACTAAAATTTGATTACCCATCATTTCTGGGAGAGATGGCAACCTACAAAACAAAGGTACTATGATTTGATGTGGTACTCCACACATTGAGAATGTTCAATGAAGAGCTTCGTAGAGAAGAACTTTTACATCTTTTTAACTATGTCCTCTTGCAATGGATCTTGGTTAATATTTCTGTGGTGACTGCAACAATCAAGTTTGAAAAAACAGTTGTAAAGAAAAGCCTATAATTTATGTTTAGCTATCTTAATGCAGTGGTACTGCAACACACAGAATGAATCAAGCTGAAAAATGTAGGTTGGCATGAAATAGTATTTAAGTGTGAAGCAGTCAATCACGTTTGCTTCAATTTATCTTACAGCTATTTGAAAATCTCTCTGAGTAACTTGTCATAGGCAAGTGCTGCCTGTGGTTGAGCAACAGAGACCCTGTGCTGCTTGGGGGCTGCTGGGGTGGGTGCTGAAGCTGAAGCCGGGGAGGCTGCTGCCATCCCCCATGCGCTGACCATAGCAGTGGATGCCTCCTCTGCTGGAACACTGAGTGCTTTATGCCTTTTATTCCTCTCTAACAAGTCATTAGACAGGTTTACAGACCGGTCAAAACCTGGCTCTATGCAAAGGACATGTAAAGCAGATTTAGGCACTTTGTCAGTGGTCTCTAATGGGCTTCATTTATCAGCCAAACAGTAAACAAATAATACGCTGTGGGCAACATTTTGCTGTTGGCTTTGGGTTTAGCTTTTTAATATGTACTGGAATGAAGCACACTAGAAGACCTTACTGCTTGCCAGACTGGGAATTACTATCTAATGGTTATAACAGAGATTTCAGAAACAGGACATCTGGTGCTTCTTCCTACTATTTTCACTGGCTTTCTGTATGACCTTATGTAGATAATTTTCCTCCTCTCTGTCTTAATTAATTCACCATCTATATTATAAAGATAATAATTCTTACACATCTTGGCCTAAATATCAATTATTATTATGCCATGGTTTTTTATGAATGTGCATTTAATAAGCAAGGGATAATTCAAAAATAAAATTATTTTTATGACTTTCTTTTGTTTTGTGCTATGTCAGATGCTCTCTTCAAATTTGAACATGGTTGATTGTCTCCTATATCTTAAATGATTCCTCTGACTTAATCAAAAAGAGCTGTTTCAATGATGATTAGAACCCCTTCATTTGTCTCTAATAGGACCATTTTTAAAATTGGAAAAGCTGTTAGTCCCTCTTCCATGCAATCAAACAACCTTTATATGCCATTTGGTATCACAAGTAGTAATTTTCTTTATGCCTAGAATGCAACCAGTATCTTCCAGTACAAGAAAGCAAGTTTTAGCCTTTTCTTCCATTTTCTCTGCTTCATCTTCACTGAAGGGATGGGTGGGATACATCCATGTTCTCACAGGTGCCATAATGCCTGAGCTTGTTATCCCTTGTATTTACAAGCGATCTCTTCAAGTAAAATTGAACAGTGCACTCAGGTTTTCATAACACCATGATACAGACTGGCAAATAAACCAAAGGATGCTTATTTTGCTTTTCTTATTTCAAAGTGAGCAGATCGTCAGAAACTCAGTTAATAGACTTTGAAAGGGGGTTTAAGAACCCCTTGTTTATCAGACAATTTCTTCAGGAAGATAAAAAGTTAACACCCATTCTTCTGCTTGGCTGTGGGTGACCAATTATGAAGACCTGCTCTGGGTGAAAAAAATATCGCGAGAGCAGCAACTGCCTACTTGAATCCACTTCATGCAGAAATATTTTGCACTGTGGATCCTTGGCACAGGTAGCTGTTTGTTAGCTGCGCCAGTAACTGTTTCAGCTGGTGAGCAGGGTGGGGTGTTAAAGCTCCTGAGTCCAGACACTTAGCACCTGTCTAAACACCAACAAAATTCTCTATCTTGAGCCCGACACAGGTTCAAACTTCATAACTGTTCTCAGACCTTGCACGAATCAGACACTGTAACAGAAAATATCTGGAAACAGACCCTGACTTGGCATGAGTCTCAATATAGAGGGCAAGACCTCCTTAAGATGCCGCAAATTGTGTAATTTAAAACAGGAATCTGAAGCCAAATCTTCCTCGTCTAATGTGTCTAATGTTTTTACCATCAGGCATCTTGAAAAGAAGGCACAGTTTCCTCAATATTTCCTGTTAAGTCTATTAAATATTGCGTTAAATAACTAAATGTGGACTAGGAGAAAGGTTAAAGGGATAGGAAGCAGGGACATTCTCTGGGGACATAGTAAACTTATGTACCTGTTCCAAAGAATGCTTAATTATTCATATGAAATGCAGGTCACTTGGTAGAGAGACTAATTTTCACCTAATAATTTTTAGATAGGCATACTGAAAATGGGAAGACTGAACAAGAGACAAATACATTGCTGTTGTCACTTCAGACCCTGTGATATTTTATCTGCTTGTTTGGTCGGTAATTTCCTTTTGATTAAATGGTGAAAAATGAGTCTTTTAATATTATCCATTTAGCATGGAAATAATTTCTCCCCACCCCCTTTTTGAAACAAAGTAGAATGTCATCCTAGTGTTGCATGGAGGGGCAGCAGGAGCTGTGATCTGGTAAAGTAATTTCATCTGTCTAATTTAGATTTAGTTGCAACCCTTTCTCATGGAACCAGCACTCCCAGTGAGTAATCAAGGAAAGATGGTTTACCTTTGAGTTTATACCAGTATGGCTTAGGCTGAATAAATGCTAGGTGTGCAGAGTATCATCTAATTGTCTAGTTGTCCCTACAGGGGTCTATCCCTGTTAGGCAAACGCTGTGCCAGCCCAGCAATGGCTTGAACCTAACCTGGGTAATAAGTGCACATGAAATTTAGTAGCTCAGCAGAACCCAAAGCTTTTGACAATCAAATGGTTAACCCTTTCACAGATCTGTTTCTTGGGAATTGAATAAATGAGGGTATTGTAATGTAAAGAACATTTGTTGGCTGAAGGCCACCATGAGGGAGATTAGTGGGGGGTATTAAAGATGAAATTATAAAGTCTCAGTGAAAGAGATTCAGTTGAATTCAATGATAAATGACAGTGAAAGGAAGAGAGGGATATTTCTGAGATGAGCTGTATTTCCCTAAAGAAAAATACTTGTGAGATCAGATTTTTAAAGAAGGAGTATTCTTTTTTTATTATTGAAAAGGTTAGATTATATCATTTTTGAGAGCTCTGTTCTACTGAATGTAATAAAAATTGACATGAAGTGTTTTAAGTTTGTTGATAATTCCATACTATTCTGACCCACTTTATCAGAATATCTTAAAATTCAATTTCACTTGTAGAAGGTATTCTCATATTATCCTGCTATATAGGCTACAAAAGGCTGGTAAATCCATAGATGTTCACGACCACTCATGCAGAAATGAAATATTTAACTACAAGGGTATCTTGTATTTCAGAAGTTATTTGCTGACACTTCATTCTCTGATCCTTGTAGTCCATACAAAATGATTTGCACATAGGAAATATAAGTAAATGCTTTTACAAATTGACTTTTTGAATATTTTCTCACTACTTCTAATAGATTTTATTATGCTTTCTGCTCTAAAATGTTTCAAATGTTGTGCGGTTTTTTATCATTTAAAAGCACATTGCATGTATTAATCTTCTTAAAGGATTCCTCAGTTTTCCTCAACAAAAACAATTACAAAATAGGGTTGCACATTCTCATAAAAAGACATACGAGATCTGATGTGTAATTATTATGCTTATTAATTTAACTTTTGTTAAAAGAAAGATTGATTATAATGCTTTTTTATAGGAAAAAATCCTTACATATTTTACCTATGTCTAAACAGGTAGAAATAACTGATTTTTTTGCCTAGTTTGAGTGGTTATGAATACAGAAATCTAAGTAATCTTCCTTCTTTAACATTTAGAACAAATTACAGTGCACATTTCATCCAGCAAAAATGCAGTCTCATGTCATTCTAAATCACATTAAGAATCAGTTGAAGTTGGGGAGGTGGATGTTGAACTGTCAGATTTTAGAAAGAGTGGAAAAACTTGAGATCAGATTTTCAACCTACAAATTCAGATGGAAGAATTTAATCAGCCATTTTCCGTGTGCTTCACTGACTATCAGAAGTTCTGTCTGTCACATACAGATGTGGATGTGAATGTCTGATATGTGTTTCCCAGCTCTACCTAATTGGATAACTACAGAACTGGTATTAGAATAGACAGTTAGGAGTCAGTACCGTACACTGGACAACAGCCACATTTGGAACAGAGAAGATATATCTTTTCAGTGTACCTTCTGTGTCAATAAACCAGAAAAAACACTTAGCAGTGAGTCAGCCTTTACACAGTGGATTTTGGCATGTGGTTTCTATTATAGAAAATAGGTTTCCATTGTTTGTTTGAAGGCATAACTCTTCAATTTCTATGTGTATTGTGTAGCCTTTATTTTTATTTTGTGCTTTCTGGAATGGAAGGAGAATAGGATGACCCTTAGCAAATGCTAAGAAATGCCTATGAACCAGCTCACTCTGAAGATTTTCATTCTTAGTCACTTGCCCTGGTAACCCGTAGGAAGTCCCAAAGTGCTAGTAGTCACTGTCATGGATGGAAATGTGAATATTACAAATTTTACCACTGTAAAACGCTTTCTGAGCCTGCCTCTTGTGCTATGCAAAGGCCATTACCCCATCCAACTCAGCAAACAGACTGGCCTTTATTATGTGTGTGATAGCATTAGCATCACAGACAGTGTTCATTTTCTTACCAATCCCCACTACAGGACATGAAGAAAAAAGCTTCATGATTGAGGCAGACACTGTGCAGCAGGATTCCAGCATTGACAGAGCAGGTTGAATAGTAACATATGTTTCAAACATTATATTGTAAAATTCCTGTAACACATCTGGTCAGTGCTGTTGCTAGAAGTCACAGCCTGACTCCACTGGGCACACTGTTTTGCCTCAGTTCAGTTACTTGCATTTAAATACAGCCTTGGCAGAATGGAAAAGCAGTGAGATTTTTGAATAATTTGCTGGAGGGCTTAAAATATCTTAGTAGAACAAGATGACTATCTAAAAAAAATAATCCTCCTGGGTGGCACATTCATGGCTTCATGACTAATTTGAGATGGCATAATTTTAGAGATACTATGACGAGGACAGAGCTGCTGCATCCTAAGACTTCAACCTACTGTCATAATGTGAAGGTATAAGGACTCCTGAAAGGACACAATACTTGTCGTTTAAATTAAAAGTGCCAGGATGGTTGTCCATGTTGTTGAGTTTCTGAAATGACAACATCTCTTGTTTTGTTTCAGATGTTACCAAAACCCATACTTTCCTTATTTCAGCTATGGAGCTTTTCAGAGTCTCTCTGAAATATACACTTTAAATGAAAGTGTTAAACAAAGCAGGAGGTTAATTGGTTTCTGGTTTCTATTTGGTTTTGGGTAGAATTTAAACTTTTTGGTTATGCAACCCTAAACAGTTTGAAAACAAGTTACTTGTGAGGATATTGCCTCTCTGTGAGATGCACTGCCAAAAAGTGCAGTTGGAAGGATGTGTAAAGTTTGTTCATATGAGCAGGGCCTCTGGTACTTGGTGTTCTCCAAAGCAGTTCTTCAAACTGATTTGTTGCCTCAGTCTGAAATAGTTCAAACAGGCCAGTTTACAGGTAACACAGAAAAAACAGATCTTGGGTTCTGAGTTAGGCAAATGATGATGTGGAATAGCACTTTAAGGTATGATAGAAAACTGGTAGGATTTTTTCCTTTTTTTTTTTTTTTTAAGTATAGTATCACTTAGTGACTTCCTTATACCTGTTGTGGAAGAAGCACCTAAAGAATTTTTCTTTTTTTTTTTAAAAGATAAAAATAATAATAAAAAAAAAAGATAAAGAGATGTGTACATTAGGTGAGGCCTTCAAGTTAATTTTTTTTTAAATTAATTTATTAATGGGGAAGGGAATAAGGAGGTAGTGGGCCTTATCCCCACATTTAGTGCTCTTAGGTATTACATGTATGGTGTCAAGGATTCTTTGCTATCTAAAGAAGTGTTCCAGCTATCTATTTATACACTCCTTGCCAAGCACACTCT
>NW_008237919.1:1630116-1638141 GCF_000691975.1 Corvus brachyrhynchos | reverse complement strand
ATGTTTTAGTAGTTGTAAAACTAAATAAACAGAGAACAAGTCTCTTTAGGAATTTCCCGGAAATCCAAAGTGTTCCAGGTTCTTCACTTTGATATCATTTGAGAGTAGGCTGCATTTTATTAAACTGCTGATACTACAGAGTGTGTCTGAAATCTTGATACCAAGGTCTTCCAAGCTGCAGCTATATTTATACTGCATAATAATAGTGAATTTAAAATAATAATAAGTAGCATCGAAATGCTACTTCTCTGGCAAAAAAATCCTGGGTTTCTGTTGGATTATTACAGTTGTTCTAGGAGCAAAATGGGTTGAATGTCTTGTTTTACTGTCTTACAAACTGCCAGGACACGGCAATGACAGATGGTTGGGGTTTCTAGCCAGCAATTTATGCACATTAAAAAATATTTAATGACACTCTAATCATGCTTATGAGAAACCTGGATTTAGAAATATCTCAGCCACCAATCACCTGCAAACAATGAATAATCCCTGAGAAGGAGAGCCAGAAAAAACAAGAGATTGTGTATACTTTCTTGGAATTATGAACAGATTTCTAACTTGATGGAAATTCAAGTAGTGTCAAAAGTTGTGCAAAGGAAAGATGTAGAAAGGCCATATATATAATAACTCAGAAACACATCTATATTAAATTATGTTTAAGTTTAGCATGACAAGAAGTGTGAAGAAATTGAGTTGAAGTGTAGCTAAATATGGACATAGTGTCTCATTGAAAATTTTTACCTCCTCCCTACAAAAGTTCTTTAGGAAGTTTAAATAAGAAGGAAACAACACAAATATTATAGTATTTGAGTCACGCCAGATTTGAAGATGACATTTTCATGTCCTCTGAAAGTGCTAGAGATCTTGAAATTATAAGTAAGCAGATGAGTGCAGAGAATTAAAGGCAGCAGAATAAGGATAAGTACGTAGGATGTAAAAAATTAGGCAAAGACAGTTATTTTAAAAAAGCTATTTGTGTACAACCTGTTTACACTCAAACAGAGAGATCTCATCAATCATTTAAACTGATTCATGATTCCCAAAATAAGTGCCTGTTTTCTTTACTTTTAATTTTGCCAAGCCTGAAACATCTGTTCTAAAACTTCCCATACAGACTAAATTTTTGGAAAATTTCAATTCCAACAGATATGTTTCTTCCAAGAATAAGATTAGACTGAAAAATGTAATGATTTATCCAAAGCCACAATGGAAAATCAAAAAAGATGCTCTTAGTCTGCACCTTAGATATTGTAGCACAGTGGCTCAATCACAAGTTAGCTCTTCTTTGCAAATCAACATGATGTGTGTTTCATAATTCAATGCCATTTACTAAAAATCTGCTTCTGGAGAGATGCACTTGCCAAAGAGTGTTGGGGTTTTTTTGTTTCTTTTTTTTTTTTTTTTTAAATATTAACCTCATTTCAAATACACAGTCATGCGAAATTGCAAGAGCATAACTGCATAACTGTGGTATCCCTTGGCTGCAAGATGTTGCTAGTTATCAGGATGTGATAATGTGGAAGCTAGAAAGGAGGGAATTGGTCTTCAAGGTTTTTTCCTTCATTTATTTCTCATTATAATTAATTACCATAAATAATACAAATGCATTTTTAGTTGAACAGTGTTAGAAAATTAGAAACTGTGTCAGAATATGATGGAGCTGCAGAGTTACTCTTGTGGAAGGTTTTATTTTTCTCAAAAGAATGTTAGTTACATCAAGAGATTTCAGTCCACTTTTGAAAAGAGCCATCTAGAGTTCACTGTTAATGGCATTCGAGAGGAGCCTTATGTAAACCCCAAATTTAGCCCCTCTATAAGAAGGAAGCCTGGATCCTGAGCCTGGCTTCCCACTTTGGGCCCATCCATAAAATTCAGAGGGGTTTAGTTCAATATACACTGTTTAAGATGCATCTAATTCAAATAACCTTCTGTAGAGAATCTTCAGTGCATTCATCCTTCCACAAAGAGGTTCTCCATAAAAGCTCTCTCTTTCAAGCCAGATAGCTCCTGTACATGAATAACTTTCACCATAGGAACTCACTGAGGCAGAAAACTCTGATCTTAGTGTCTTTTCAGAAATAACAGGCTCTTGGAACAATATTCTCTAAGTCCCCTTCAGAAGCAATTAACTGCTTCCAGTACACCTGGAGCGTATTAAGCCTGGGAGAGGCCTTAAAGCTACAGTTCACATTTCACTTCAGTCTGGTAAGAAATCAAATAAAAGGGGGAATTTAGAAGTCAGGTAATGCTTATTCCATATTTCTGGCAAGCAAAATATTCATAGAAGGTGCTTGCTTCCTTTGGCAAGAGAAACCCTATTTCCAGCTTAGGAATCTTCATATTGTATGAATATTTAATTTCCCTTCACTTTAACTAGGGAAAATGTATAGTAGAACATTTTAAGAGCTTTTCTCAGTTTCCAGCTGTGTGATCTATACATCAACATAAAGATCTATGGCATCTCCTAAGACTACCTGCTTTCAGAAATGACACAGGTGTAGCTATGGTCACCAGCTTGTCACATATCAAGTTATTAAGTGATAATGATATGTGATGACATACATTCATTAAAACCACCAAATCAATGACAGCTGTGTCTCTCCAAATATTCTCCTTTTGGCTTTGAGTCTATTCTCAGCACATGGATGATTTGGAGAAAAAATATCATAAAATTATTTAGTAACCTCTGTAAAGTTCAAGTATATCCTCTGCTGAAGCTTATGTCCCTCAGACTATACCAATTCACGAAGGGTGACCATTACTGGAGGTTAATTTCCCCTTCTCTGAGAAGGTGGAAAAAATGAAACAAACAGAAAATTCTTTGGAGAATTGAAAAGCAATCACAGAACATCGAGAGCTCTAGTTTTCTTTTAAAACTTGGATAAGGTTTTTGAAAGGTCTAAAGTCCGGGCAGTCAAAGAGGACAAGAAATGTCAGGAGTAAGCACATCTGAGTATGTGGCATTGAGACGACAGTTTTCATATGCTTTTCCTACCAATGATATCCCTGTCACATTTGATCATGTTCTAGGTAAAATCACCAGGATGTGGATGAGATAAACCTGAAATAAGCTTTTTGCTTTGGTAAAACTGCAGGAATTTGAGACAGCTAGTATCCATCTAATTGGGATCTAGCAGAAAGGGGAAAATACTGATTCCCAATATTAAAGAGCCATGACTTGCATGCAAGCACAATGAACTTCAGAATGAATGTGCCAATTCAATGTGGTTGGTTTAATTAGCTAATAGAGGCTATAGACAGCAGATCAACCTCTTTCTGGTGAATGGATGAGAATTAATCTGCATTTTGTTCTTGTTCCATAGCTTGCCTTGCAACTGACAAGGAACATTTATACCTGTTTAAGGACTTGTGCAGTTTTTTTGGCGGTTTAAAAGCTCCATATGAGGTTCCAGTTTATTCTACAAAGCAGAAAATAATGATGACTGAGGAGTCAATGATACTAAAGGAACAAAACCAAATTGGGAGGAGCTGTTGACTCCCTCAAAGGAAGAGAGATCCTGCAGAGACGTCTTGACGAAAGAGAGATGGGCAATCACTGACCATATGAAGTTGAAAAAGGGAAAACGCCAGATTCTGCAACTGGGATGGGGCAACCCTGGATGTACAGACAGACTGGGGAACAAGAGACTGGGGAGCAGTGCTGCAGGGACCTGGGGGTCCTGGTCGATGGCAAGCTGACCATGAGTCAGCAGTGCCCTGGCAGCCAGGAGGGCCATTCGGGTCCTGTGGTGCATCAGGCACATCATCGCCAGCCGGGCAAGGGAGGGGATTGTCCCACTCTGCTCTGCACTGGGGCAGCCTCACCTCGAGTCCTGGGGGCAGTTTTGGGTGCTATAATACAAGAAAGATATAAAGCTATGAGAGAGCATCCAAAGGAGGGCCACAAGGAAGGTGAAGGGACTTGAAGGGGAGCTGTATGGGGAGTGGCTGAGGGCACTTGGTCTGTTCAGCCTGGAGAAGGGGAGACTGAGGGGAGAACTCATTGCTGTCTAAAACTTCCTTGTGAGGGGAAGAGGAGGCAGACACTGGTCTCTGCTCTGAGGTGACCAGTGACAGGACTCGAGGGATTGGCCTGAAGTTGTGTCAGGGTTTAGGTTTAGGTTGGATATGAGGAAAAAGGTATTTCACACAGAGGGTGTTTGAGCACTGGAACAGGCTCCCCAGGGAAGTGGTCACGGCACCAGCCTGACAGAGTTCAAGAAGCGTTTGGACAATGCTCTCAGGCACATGGTGTGATTCTTGGGATGTGCTGCGCAGGGCCAGGAGATGTACTCGATTATCCTGATGGGTCCCTTTCAATTCAGCATATTGTACGATTCTATGACACAGGTATATATAAAATTTGGGTAGATAAACTTTCATCTGGCATTTCCTAATAGGTAATCCTGTCTGAAACACTGACTATTCAACTTTAATGTTCTTTGAACATATTTTAAATAGGCACAATATAAATGATATTCCCTTCAATTCACACTTCTCCTGGGACATGCATGCCTTAGAGCATTTTTAATAACTTACAGACGTTATATGAATGTAATGGAAAACTGTCTATTGTTCTTCCACTGGACAAGGAACACTTTACCTTTATAAGCGTACCACAATATTTTGTGACTCTTTCTCTCAAAAAGCAGCTGCAGAAGGCTTAGATCAGAAAGAAAGATTAAGGTGACCATGGCATTTTTTTTAAATCTTAAGCAATCTGTCAGACTAGGCAAAAGCAAAGGACATATCACAATATGCACATATGTTAACATATGTGTCAACTAAATAAAAATACCAACTTAGTTCCTCTTTATCAGTAACTCTTCCAAAGTTGGCAAGTTGTATGATTTCAGCACACTCAGGAGAAAACAGAGTTAGTTCAGAAACATGGGTGAGAGTGAGGACACATGGGTCTCAAGGGTAAAACTGGGAGGTTACTCTCTGAACATAACTGGTAGCTTGAGGAGTAGCATCAATCTTGTCTTTAAATGACTTCTGTTCTCATCCCTTTTTCTGGTGTTTCAGTAAGGTAAGTACCTGAGCACTGCAACAATGAAAATGTCCTGAAAGTCCTATGCTGACTCTTCAACTCACATCTCAATAGATACTGTGTCCTAAATTTAGAAAGGATTTATTTTTTTAGTCAACAAGTAAACAAAAAGGGATAAAAATTACATGGGTTTTTTTTTTTTCCCTAATATATTGGGTTGATAATTTTAGAGACCTACTGTAATACTTTAGAAGTTTATTGTTATAATGAAACAGGAATACAGCCAAATACTTAGCAATAGGATTGGAAAAGAGAAGTTGTATAGGAAAGAGAATGGTATATGAACAGCACAATAGAATTAAGAGAAACTAGAAGAAAAATGTTTTAGAGGCCTGCAAATTCATTTTACTATGACTTTGGGAAAAAATTATATTTTTGCAGAATTCTGTATTTTACAACTGAGACAGAGCTTACTCATCTGACAATTAACTTTATCAATGGTAAATGTTTGCATTTATACCTTTGAAAAGAACTTTTATCTTTGGAAGTGTTAATCTAAGTAATTTCTAGAAAGAACTTACAGAATATTTTTATGTTCAACTATACCAATAATTTTACATTTCCCATGTAATATATTTCTTTCTTTTTGTATTAGGTTTGCTGGACTCCTTCTTTACCAATCTCTCAGATTAATTTATTTCTGTTTTTTAAAGAGACTTTAGCAGAAGAGAAGAAATTAGTTTAGATCTGGTCTCTGTGAAAGTTTCATTCAGTAAGAAGTTATCTTCTTCTAGCTTGCATTTTTATACTTATGCCAGGAAGGAAAAGGATATGGAATTAGGCTTTGGAAATTATTGCTTTCATTTTGTCTGCTTCATGTGATGTTTGTAGCATTTTTGAAAAATCATATACAAAACAAAATTGTTGTAGCACTTATTTTGGGTACTGGTTTTATGTCTTGAGTGCCTAGCAGACACTTTTCCAGTACCGATGGATTTTTCACCAGTCTTAAGCTTTAATGCTTCTGGAAGATGCTCTTCAGGTAAGCCTTCAGGCCCTATTTCTGCAATTGGATCCACTTGGGTGAAATCATGCCAAGGCCTATTCACATCAAATACCTTGCAGATGACTAATACTTTGGGTAGCTCCTCAAAGTTATCACTCTACTACTTTTCTATATGTTCAAGGTGATGTCTACAAAGTACTTGGCACACATTTCTGTATATCACAACCAAACAGTGGTTAAACACCAGAAGATTTCACAAATTCATCGTTTTGATTCTTACATATAATCGTGTTGATAACCTCTAATTGTACTTAGCAAATAATTCCTTGCATGAAAAAGACCTACAAAGACGTTGTTTTAGTTCTCATTTGCTCTATCATGGGGAATGCTCTCCAAAGACCTGAGAGACTGAAGAGTTCCTACCTTAGAGGTAGGATTTGAGTGTGGGTTTTGTGCAGCTGAATACTCTAGTTGGGTTTACGACATTATTTACGCCTGCTAACTTACTACTGCTGGCTCTTTGCTGTGGTCACAGGCATTAGCCTGTTAAGGTTTAGGTGCCTGTTAAGCAAAAACCTGATGGGAGTTCACATCTGAGAACCTCAGGGAAAAGAGGCAATCAGTGTCCAGCCTGATAGAGATAGGTGGGTCCCTTGCCTGGGAGTGCTGGTAGATACCCTCACGAATTTCCTACTTTGTGTCATTTCCCTGCTTTCTGTGGATGCTATTCTCACTAGCCTATTTCTTCAGGAGCTTCAAGGTAACAGGAGCCCACATGCCTGTCACAGGGTTACAGATTCCACAGAGCAGCAGGGTAATTAGGTTCAACATTGCAGCAATTTACTTTGAAGTCCATTAGGTGGACATAGCCTTGTAAGTTTATCTCTGAAAACTGGAGAATGGCATACAAGGATAATTATCACGAATGGTGGAAAAGACAGCCTGAAAAAATAACATCAGGAAAATTAGGAGGTCTCAAAATAAAGAAAGTGACCTTGTAGTTTATAAATAATGACAAACAGTGGAACAAAGGTTGTGCTTTTATTTTGAGAAATGAGACAAAGGACCTGACAATACTCACAGATAAATAGAAGCATAACATCCACAGGAGCCCCAGCTGTCAGAGGTCATTCTGGAGTCACATTTTACAAGTCACAGGCTTCAAGCCTTTGGTAATATTTCAGCAAATAAAACAAAACTGAACTTCCAAGATTTCTCACTAACCGTAGCAGCTATTCATCATTCTAAATCTCTACCGGCACTTTCAGAGCTTTTCTGTCACAGTCACTGGAGTGGCAGGAAATTCCTGTATGGAGCTTGTCTTTTCGCCCAGCAGTTCCAATTACTTCGGTCCTTGACTGTCGCTTTGACAGTATCAGTTCTGAGCCATCCAGCAGTGTGTTAAAAATTAGGAAACAACAAAAACAACACGTGGCTTTTGAATGGGATATTTCTTAAAAAGTGTTTGAATATGTGTGAGTTAATTACCATGCTCCCATGGCCATAAACCAGAGCGGATTTCATCATTTGTATTTCTTTTATCTGTAGTCAGCCGTTTCTTCTTCAAGACCTGTCACAATAACTGATACAATTTCCCCCTGTCTTCCTGGTGAGGCAGAGTTGGTATTTTTAAATGTTATTGGAATTATCCTATACTTTATAATGCGAATTAATGGATTTTTAAAAATAAACAAGTATGTCCAGAAATTCCTTGATCTTTTCATTCATCAACACTCCTACATTTTAAATGTGAACTACATCAGGTACATGTATAAAACTCTTTTTAAAGTATTAAAAATCTGAAATAGAAAATAGTCTAATTTTCATCAGAAAATACTGTTGCTGTTTCTCCACACATGTGCCATTAATTAATAGCCTGCATTTCGAGTATAGTCATAGCCTTGCTATTTGAAACAATTCCTTGGAAGCAGTTTTTACAATAATAAAATTTATTAATGTACTTGTGTCCACTGGGCTTGTAAAGACCAATTTCTAGCAGAGTCTGAATAAAACAATGACAGTCCTG
>NW_008237919.1:1628443-1630071 GCF_000691975.1 Corvus brachyrhynchos | reverse complement strand
TCCTGCTGAATTCTGTGAAGCCTTAAGACTGAGCTTCCCTTTGTTAAAAATCAAAATGTGTCAGAAATCTACTGACTCAGAATAAAATTGCAGGTTACAATTTCACCCTTGGGCTTAATCAAACATGTGGTGTAATATCAAATTTATTGTGTACTTTTGCTTTGAGCTTTGCTGACATTTCAATGCCATCAGCAGTAGAAATGTCGAAAAATGTGATTGTCTTTTTCTGCATTTGGATATGGTGCCACAGTTCACCTTGGCTTTAACAAGTTTCATGATATTGTCCATTTTTAAGCTGATAGAGGCCATTTTAAAGATCATATTTGTGTATATAAAGAATCTCATATCACACTATGGTTGTTATCATGAACCACTAAAATACTACTTTTCACATTCTGCTATATGGTTGATTTTAAAGTCCACAGTCCTTGATTACCATATTTATGAATGCAAAGATTATGTGATGGAATATGATAAATATCTAAATAATATACTGGATACTTTTTTCCTTTCAGATATTTAATTGCAACATTTTAGACCCCAAAGCACAATTCTTTTATCTTAATTTTATAAAAGAAATAAGCCTCATCAAAACAAGAAATAAACCTGTACAAAATGTATACATTCAGTATCATGTTGCAGACACATTTTTTTTAAGCAGATAAAAAGCTTCCAAGTGGCTAGGACATGTGCATTATGTCTGTGCATAATGTAGATTTCTTGTTTTAGTGTATGTGTATAAAAATAAAGCAGAAGTTTGAAATCTTATTTTCTTTCTGTATTTATATTGTGAAAAATGCTGGTCTTCTTTATCTGGAATTAGTGTTAAATTTTCTGCTATTACTGTCTAACTTTATTCAAGCATCTCAATTTTGTGAAGAAATCTTAATAGTGAATGACATCTTCCTTGCATTTGGTAAATAAACAAAAAAGTAATTCTTTCTCAACAATGCCCTTTCTTCAAGTACCTCACATAAACTGGAAGTTTATTTTTGCACTCACTGGTGAAGTAGGTATTATTACTGTATTTTAAAAACACAAGAGGTGAGACACTGCAGGGCAATACTGTAATACCCCCAGATCTAGGGGTCTAACTGCATGTCTGTGTTGAAAGCCCTCTCAATGCTCACATATGGAGGCTGTGGCAATAGCAGCTCTCCTCTGGATGGCACTGGAACAAGACAGACAGGGCAGCAACTCCTTACGTTGATGGTGTCTCTTAGGACCCTTTTTCATGAAACCTATCACGTTTCACCCTCATCTGCCATCTAATCTGAGTGTTGCTTATACTCTCTAACAGAAGTTTCCACCAGCTAAGTTACCTAGATGCCTGTTTTCACATAGGCTTGTCTCTATACAGTTGACCCAGTGGGCATTGCTGCAATATTGCAACTGAAAAATGTGTTTAAGCACAGCATTTGTAAAGAATGGACACAACATTTGCTTAAGTATGCACAGAATCTTATACCGTAACTGAGAAAATAACAGCTCTCCTGAAAGCCAGCGCTAAAACTTCAGACCTGTGTTTTCTTCATATTTTGTTCCTGATGCTCTTTAGGAAATCAAATTCTTTATTTTCTTTCTGTAACTATGAAGTCCATATGAAATGCTACTTATTCAGCGTCGTG
>NW_008237919.1:1625591-1628425 GCF_000691975.1 Corvus brachyrhynchos | reverse complement strand
CATAAGTGCAATTCAAAAGATTATTACACTCTGATTAGGTCTTGTTATTGTTGTTTGTTTCTAGGATCCTGTTTTTCTGTGGATCCTCATCTGCTGCCTACAGAGATTGCTGGATAGAACATGAAACAGAAATGAGCTTTAAGTGACATTTACACCTCCTAATCTGAGCTATTTGCAATTATTTTATAATCTTACAGGAGAAGCATTAGCAGCTGATTGAGACTACAAATGATGCAGGTAACAGCCACAAGGATGAGTCATCGAGAGTCCACTGTTGCAGACCTGGCTGGAATTCTTCAAATTGTAAACCAATGTTAATGTTAAACACACTCCATGACCGACTAAATTCTAAACTTCTCTTTGGCAGTCGTCCTAAATAGGGAGTGACACTGTAGCAGTGAGCATTGAATGCTATCACATCAGCCAAACATCTGTGTCCAAATTCTGGTGTACCTATAAGGTGAGTAAAATTTAGCACCTTGTCAGGTACTAATCCTACTGGAGCACCCTAGTTTTATTTAACCTTTCTGAATAAAAGTCAATGGCCATCTCTGACCATTAGTTTTGCCAGTGTAATCCAAATTTCCTCTTCACAGTCAGTGTTGCCTACTGTATCTAGTTTAATATTTTGGGCTTTTTCACAGAGTAATCTGTGGGGGTTATTCATTGTCCCATCTGTGGGGGTCAGAGACCACATACAGATTCTTCTAGGATCATGTTGACATCTGGACTGCAGGTTGGCTGTGCTTATGAAAGGCCCAATGCAACAGCTGCAGCCCTAACATGCTGTTCTTTACTTCTCTTTAGTAGCTGTATTTTCTGCACTGTGTGCAACCCACCACGTCAGCAAGCAGCTCTGTCCAGGGCCTCTGCCCGTCACTGCTCTTCACCACCACAGTGACCTGACTGCCCCAGTACAGTGGGGCAAGACAAATAGATCAGAGGAAGGTGTCAAAAACAAGTGGAGTTCTGGGAAAGAGCTGAATGTGTTGTCACGTGAGGCAATATCCAAGTGGTTGCTCTGGAAGCAATCATCTGTTCATCCCTGGGCCAGAGAATTGAAAACTGACGCTGACAATGGTCCTCAGCTCAGCAATGCGCATGGGACATTGTCCCACTGCCACTGGCTGGAGCTGATGTGAAGGTCCCTTGCACTGAGTCATATTAGTCTTTGATTCTGTACTGTCTTTTCCAGAGAGAAAAAGCAGCTATCAGACGAAATCTGAATAAGGCAGGTTTGAAACAACAAGAAATCCTCTTCACGTCATTAAGTTAATACAGGACATTTGTGGTATTAAAAGTTGATAAAGGCTTGAAAAATAATTGGAAGAATGAGCTACTCAGAAAAGCTACTGAATAACAACTACCAAGTTCAGCTAGTTATGAACTGCAAATATGTGTGGCCTGGTAGAATAGACTTAGGAAACATAAATTAATAACGTTCTCCACAGTCTGTTGAGGAAGACTTGGGGGTGATGGTTGATGAAAAAATCAACATGAGCTGGCAGTGTGTAGTTGCAGCACAGAAAGCCAACCAAATCCTGGGCAGCTTTAAAAGCATCATGGCTGGTAGATCAGAGGTGATTCTCCTGCTCTACTCTGCTCTTGTGACACCCCCGCTGGAGTACTGCATACAGTTCTGGCATCCCTACATAAGAACATGGAACTGTTGGAGCAAGTCCAGAGGAGGGCCACAAGGCCAATAAGAGGACTGGAGCACTTTCCCTATGAAGACAGGCTGAGAAAGCTGGGACTGTTCAGCCTGGAGAAGTTTGTGTGCAGACCTCATAGCAACCTTCCAGTATCTGAAGGGGGCCTAAAGGGAAAACTGGAAAGGGATGCTTTATCAGAAACTTTTGTGATAGAACAAAGAATGATGGGTACAAATCACAGAATCACAGAATCACAGAATCACAAAGCAAGCTGAGTTGGAAGATACCCAAAAGGATTATTGAGTCCAGCTCTCAGTCCAGCACAGGACCGTCCCCAAGAGTCACACTAAATGCCTGAGAGTATTGCCCAAATGTATCTTGAATTCCATCAGGCTTGGTGCTGTGACCATTTCCCTGGGGAAGTGCCCATCCACTCTCTGTGTGAAGAAACTTTTTCTCATATCCAGCCTTTTTTTGGTACTAAGATCTGGCTTAAGACTGCTTATGTTTGATGAGGCAGGGATTTCTTAGTGTTTGTTTTAAGGAGTCCACTAGCCCCACAAATTAGAATTCAATAATAAAGGGGAACATGATATATGAGCTACACCCATATAGACAAGCTGATCATCCTCTGTTTTGCTTGAGGGTCCAATTTTTCTGATTAACAAATGCATATGCATTAAGATCCAACTTCAGCTAAAAGTACTTTTGACAGAGAAGCCCAGGTGGGAATGAGAACTTTATGCAAGGCTCAACACACACCTGTTATAAGGACATGGAAGCAGTCTGCACAGGTGCTCGCTGGCTGAGGGCCACACGGCATTTCTCACTGGGGATGGGAAAGATGAGGCTGTCCCTGAGACCCCTTCCTTCTGCCCTGATGTGTTTTCTGAGCAGTGACAGAGCAAGAACCTTAAAGTCAACAGACACCACCAGGTAGCTTCTCCCGCACAGCTTGATAGCAGCACCCTAACTTCCATAACTGAAATTTGTTTCCTATCACATTTCATATTTCACATGGCATGCAAATGAATTAATCTTCAGAGCATTCCTATGCAGTAAGTAGAAGTTGCTCTTAAATAAAAAACCCCAACCAGCCAACCCATCAGAAGACAGGAGACAGGCAGTGACAGGCTTCTGAAATTGCCTTGCATCTGGGCTCAGAATTTAGGAAGTCTTTTC
>NW_008237919.1:1610532-1625580 GCF_000691975.1 Corvus brachyrhynchos | reverse complement strand
TGCTATTGCGTAGAGGTCATCTTGCTCTTTGATGTAGTCTAGAAAATGAAACGAGCTATTAACATCTGGATACATTGCCCCATTAAATTAGAAACATTTACGAGCCCAGCATTGCACATAAAACATAGATAACACTTCTTATGATAAAACTATACCCAGACTTTGTTTCTTCATTTTGGATAGTGTGACCTCTGGTCTCTCTTTTCTATTTGGCTTGTGGTTTGCTGCATTATGGAATTTTACATTCACTTAAAGGCCAGCCAAAGTAAAATATTTTGTTGGAGGTGAGATGTAAACAATGTTTGATCTTGCCCTGCCATTTTTCTTAGGCCTTCTGCAGAGGTGGCTTAAAACACGCCAGTATTCATTAAAGGAAATATATTTTAGAATCCATACTGTATTGCTCATAAATATTTCAAGGTACCAGCAAACCTAGGTTAAGCGCTATCTTGTCTCAGGAAACTAAAAAGACAGCTATTGTACACTCATTTAGTTCTTTACACTACAACCATGTTCAGGAGTAACTAACTGGACACATATGAATATTTATTTACAATGCCAACTTTCACCACTGCTTCTGCATGCCAGCTTGAAAGTAGTCAACTAAACAAAGAAAAGAAAGCAAGGAATTCTCACAAACCTTGCTGTTCTATATCTAAAATCTAAACCCCAAATATAAATTATTGAATACTTTGTTATAAGAACCTAAGTATTTTTCCCCATATTTTTACTTTAAACAGATGATGTAGATACAGATGTAGTCTTTTTGCATTTACATAAAGCTGCTGTTATTAAGAATATCCACATGAGAGAAGGTTACAAAGATGATCCTTGTAAGAAGGTGAATCAGATAGCATATATTGTAATATAGAGTACTTTTTGCTGTAGCTGAATGACACGTTTAGAAAAGCTGATACTTTGATGAGAAGATCAACTGCACAGTATTCTCCCAGAATCTTCTCCAGAGTCTCAATGCAAACTAACATAAGGACGCAACATATGTGTCAAGAGAAATAAACACACATTAAACCAGACATTCATTTTCCTCAAACTGCACTCTGAAAGCGTATGCAACAAAATACTGGGAAAAGATAGGAATACCAATTTTACAGCAACAGTCAACGTTTCAGATAAAGAAAAGCTTTTGTATGAAGTTGTATCCACAGTCCCCTGCATAAAATATTAATAGTTCCAGCTATACTGCTTTATAACTGAGGAGGAAGTGTTCCTAGGAGAGAATAATTTGATTTAAAAAATCCTGCTGTTCAACAAGTATTTAGTATTTGTAATTAAAAATGTATATCTCTTGGCTCATATGTAGGAACATTGGTGAAATATGTTTGATGATTTTATTCAGGTGTGTGATCAGAGCTTAGCATAAAGAGCTTCATAAAAAATTGCAAAGGACTATTGTTGAGCTCATATACTGAGGCATTAAATTATCTTATTTTTAATAACTTGATTGACCTAAAATGCTCTTCCTGTTTTTCGTGCGAGGAGAATTCTAGTTAAATGCTGTATTCACTTGTTCTCTTTTTTTAAAATAGTCTGGGAGGAACTGAACGCCATTGTTCTTCCCCTTGCTATATAGAGGTCAGGGATTTTTGTTTCTCTCAGGGCACCTTTGCTTTACTCTGCCTCACCTCCTTACAACGTCCAGAAGAGGTGGCAAGCTGCTTTTGACAACGTGAACCTTACTATGTTCAGTGTGAAAAGGGAGCTGGTTGTGGTCAGATGTGGGCAGCAAGTTGTCATTTAGAAAGAGCTCCCAACTAATGGATAAAGTATTTTTAAGCATGATGGAATGGTTCCACAGCCAAGCTGTTATAAATGAATACGCCTTTTGTTCTGAGCCTTGATCTCTTCCCTCCTTCCTCCCTTTCTCCCTCCCCCCACCTCTTTGTCAGGATGAGTCAATATCCTTCTAATTGGGTGTCCTTTCTGGACTTTTTCCCCAGATTTTAGGCATTAAGAAAGTTCAAATCCTTAAACACATAGCCCAGGTGCCCAGAAACCCTTTATTTTCTTTAAGAGATTTATTGCTTCAAGAGGTATTCATTTCAGAAGGCTCAACAGTATTGTTATGGAGTTTTTTGCTGCACACAGAAAATGTAAAAGGAACTCAGCTGTGCTTCACTGAAATGTCATTATCATCCCAAGAATGAACAAGCTGATTTGTTATGTCTTTGACAAGAAGCCCGTCAACTTCTAAATCGTGTTGTGGGATTGTTCTGAAACCGTGGCCCAGTATGCTTTCAGAGATAACTACCCTGCTATCTTGGTGGTAGCTCTGATTTTGTCATCACATCCTTTCTGACTGCCTGAGAAAGTGTGTAAAGCCTTCTCTGTCAATAATACCACATGTGAGAACGGCCAAACCGGAACACTGACAGTCAGGCAAGACTAAAAATCTGGTAATGGTGCCTCCTAATGGAGACCCCTTTTAAGATTATTTACAGGTGTATTCACTGATTTTGCAAATTCTTGTCTTGAGAGTTTTAACAAATAGTAACTTCTTGGAATTCACTGGTACCTGGCATTGCAGCATCCCAGGCGAATATAACCTTCCTGGGAAGCAAATACTGCCATTCTTATTTTATAGGTAGTTAAAAGGAGACATGCAAAGATTGAGTGCTTTGCTTATAGATGCAGTGCAAGTTTGTGGTAGATTTTAGAAGAGTTGAGGTTTCCTGCATTAAAAAGGAAAAAAAAAAGATGCAGAAGAAATTATATTTAAAGAAATGCAGCTGGGACTCAGATTTTTTATGGACTGAGATCAGTTTGAGATTTGAGTCACTTTTAGAGAACAAAAATGGAATCCGTCATCACATTAGAGTGAAATTTTATGCATTTATTTGTGCAAAACAGAATGCCGTGATAAACTGTTTATGTGTAGGGATGGTCTCTTGTATGGACCAAGTCTGATGTCTAAGGTAAAGAAAAGCAGCTCTTTGCAAATTAGTATAATATCTCATCACATGTAGATGTGAAGGAATTATTCCACACTTCTACTATGGAATTTTTCTTGCACCTTTCTCTGAAATCACTGGTGTTGCCTGCTCTCTAAGACAGGCTGCTCTAGGAGAATCTCCAGAGTGGCAGTTCCTCAGATGTACCCTTTCACCACATGAGACCATGTGAGTAATGGGAATTATAGAGCAAAGAGGAGTGAAAGATCTATGAGCAAAGACGAGTGAAAATCAGTGCCCTCTGGAATGCTGTCTTCCTCGGTCTTCCTCCCTCTTTCTCCTCCTTCTGAAATTAACTAGGGAGAAGAAACTAGACACTGAAATCAGACAACTAGCAACTGCAAATAAAGGTACTCATGTATTTTACTGTGCAGTCATAGGCCATCTCCTGTCCTTGCCAGGATGCTGTTTGAAAAACACTATTAAGTATGTTCAGCAATTCAGACTTCCTCTGTTATTTCTGCGAATCATTTGAAATGAGAATATCAGAAAGCTGAAGACAGAAAACTGTTGGGGTAAATGAGGCCTTCTATTCTTTTTTTCCGTAATGGTCAATGGAAAGGACAAACATGTTATATTTATTTTCTGACTAATACTCAAGGAAGTGCCAGCTTGACAGGGGAAGCTAAGGCACCTGCTTCCTGCTTAGAGAGACTCTCCAAACCTGCCCGCACAACTCTTCAGTGTCTTCCACTTTCCTTCTTCATTTCCATTAAATTAAGAGGGTTGAATTTTATACAGCTTTAGACTGATGCATATGAGTTCAGAGGAATAGGGAGAATGAGGATCAGAAATGTCACCAGGTGCGTTCAGATTAGTTTACCCTGTTCTGGAAATCACCAGGTTACAGACTAACATTCCTGGGTTTAGTAGTTCAGCTGCACAAGACACCACCTCCTTTTGACCTGAGTACCAGTAATGCCTTCTTTGTAAAAACCCCCACATTAACCAAACATGGCTGTTTTGTATATAGCACGCTACTGTGTGGGAACGTTTTGAGTTTCTTGGTATTCACTGCATAAATAAATATGAACTAATATCCTTGCATTGGCCTTTTACTGATAACTCACAACACTAACTAACTGAAAAAAAAAACGAAACCCAAACTCAACTTCAACTTCCTCCCCAAGCTCTTAGGAGATTTTTCCACTAGAACCTCCCTTCTAATTCTGTAGTGGCCTCTTCCTAAGGTGTCGATCCTTACTTCATCAATACTTTTGGGGATATAAATGAAACAGGCTTGTTCCCATGAGACTGGACAATTGCTACCACTCTGGACTTGTTTCCAACATGTGCTAAAAGGCCAGTCTGACAGATGATAATACTTTTACAGTGGCAATATGAAAATGATTCATAAATCCTAACTCGAATCACATATGTTCACACCTCAGTCTCAGTCCTCATTTTCTATACAGGTAACTCCCTTGAGCAATTATTTGCCGTTAGCTCTGCTCCCAGGGAGAGGAACATACTCCTGAATTCTATACAAATTTTACCTATGCCTGCGCTTCATGGGAGATGAGCTGGGGCTCTCAAACCCTCATTTACCCAGAAAAATCTGTCTTTTTAATGTTGTTTGTTAAATGTGCTTCTCTTACTGGCTGATGGGAAAACAGTCATGTGGCTGGAATACTCCAACAATAAATAGCTGTTGTGATTATCAAATGCCTTGGCTCCATTTCAGCATTTAATCATTCTCAAAAGCAATAAATTGCCCCATATACTCCTCCACTATGAATGCTGTCTCTTAATCATACTGGATTAATAAGTTTAAGAGATAGTACCCACTTACATGTGAAATTTGGCAGGTTAGCAGAATAATGAGCCAGATGTACAGGAGATGTAAAGAGCAATATAAATTGCCAGGCCATAACCTACAGCTTACACAGCCTGCAAAGAGCAGAAATAGGTGATGTTAGCAGAGAAAGCTACCAATGGGTTCATAGTCATTTACATTCAACATGCAAATGTTTACATTATGTCTTGCCCCTAGCAAGCTTAGACCTGTTGACAGGGGTAGGTTTCAGTACTGTCTGATACTTAGTACTAACTATATTTTTACTTGGAAAGGCCCTTCTATCCCAACACAGAGCTAATGGTTTGCTCTAGATACCCTTCATGTATTGACTTTACAGTACTGTGAAAGAGATTGAATAAATGATTTCATTCTTGTCATTTCTGAAATTTAAATTTATGTATCAATTACCAGATAGTCCAAGTATTTGTTTATTCTATTCTGTTCAGGTGCTGTAAGCATTCTTTCTAATTGCTATCCATAAAAGTCTACTGTACACACACCTTACCACTGCTCATTAACTGCATTGGAAATTAAAGTTTTTAACTGCTCACTTATCCCAAAGTACTAAAATTCCACTACATGGGCTATTACAAAGCGCAACATAAGCAAACCCCATCTATGGACAACAGTATGGAGTGTGTGCATGTTTATGTTTTGAACCATAAAGCTGTAATGAAAATATTTTATGGCAGGATCCTCTCAGTTCCAGCTCAAGAGCTTCAGATCTGTGACCTATGATACAGGCTCTGCTAAGCTAAATATAATGCTGGCTTGGTTCAGTAGTTTATGTATTCACAATCGAAAATTAAAAATCTAGGTTATGCTAGGGGATTACAGCTGTAGCCTGTGGTTTGCAAAGATGAGTGAGAACTGAACTGAACAAATGTAAATCTCCTGATTTTGCACAGAGTATAGCACAGGTGACAATAGTAAAACTTTTCCAGTTTTAACAGAGACATGTCTCCTTTAATTAACTTAGTTATATGATCAATATCACGAACTGCACATGGTATGCAGAAAACGGATTCTTTTCTGACAGTAATATTTTATGAGATTGGCTGTGGATTTATAAACAGACAGAATATTTTAAAATGAAAGACAGAAATCCAAAGACAGAAAGACTTAAGCAGAAAGAATCTAGTCATAAATTAATGAATCTAAACATCCTTCACACGTTAAAAAATAAATTTTAGTATCGAATAATGCAGTGAGAAGCACAATTCCATCCCATTGATACCATATCATCACTTCAACCTGAACTTGCAATTTTCATAAGTTTCAGCATTTGTCTTTGAAACTGTTACCTGTCATGCTTAATGAAACTAAGTAACAATGGCATTTCTTTAAGTACATTAATATAATTAGAGTTTTAAAAAAAAACACTTCAGGGTTAAAATAAATCATAAAACTTCATTAATTATTGCATGATAAGAAGTCCAGCTTGCTGGGTTTTTTAGTAAAGTACTGTAGGTTTGTGCTACTGTTACTTTGTCTCCTTTAATAAAAATTGATTAGGATTAAATACTTGATAACATATCTTTTTCCATTCATGAGTTCTAGGCATGCACCATCACAAATGAGGATAAATGTATAATCTCATGGTCTAGTGTAGCATATCCTTTATGCATGCACATTGTGAGTGTAGTTAACTATGGGTGTCCAGACAGATACTTACACAAACATTAATGGGTATGTATAGAAATCTGTTGTGTATTTTCTTCACTTTGTTTTACCAAATTTCCAAATCGTGTATTTCCCTGCAAACTATAGAGGAAATTACTGTAGTAGTTTTCAAATTGCTGTATCCATGGGTCTAGAATCTGATTTTTTTTCATCAATGTGAGGCCTAAATCACTCTATTATTCCCAAGTTCAACCATTTACACTGAGAATAAGACAAAATATCTTCTGCTTTATTTTAAGAAGTATTATACTGTTCTCCTGTGTCATGACACCTTGGTGCTATTCATCAGTTCTCATTCAATAACAAATCTTATACAGGAGGAGAACTTAATATGTGGTAAGATGTTAGAAGCTTTGGATGCCATAAAAGAGAATTATTTTTTGGTATTAAAAGGGGAAAATCAGCATTTTTCGTGTTTCTGCTTACCCTCATGTTTTGTCTTTTCCAACTACAGTTTTATAACAAGAAAATTAAATGGCTGATAACTTCTATGTTTCTGAAGATTAACTTCCATATTTTTCCCCATTGTAACAAATTATTTCATTTTTTTTTTTAATTCCTAGCATATTTGATCCCATATACAATGGCAGGCAAAAAGAGATACGTATTGAATATATGCCTTGAGTACTCCTTCACATAAATTTCTGGGTGTATATTTTGTTTTTTTCTTCAACAATATAAGACCTTGTTAATAATATGGCATTTTGAGACAGCATTTCAACAGCCCTTTTCTAAATTTTATATAATTCTCTTCAGCATTACTCACAAATGGCAATTTGAAGAAGAAATTTACAATTCCGGTGAGAAGTATTTATTGTTTTGGGCTGACAGTGTGGGACGATCACAGGAGGAGCATTCCCACTCCTAGTTTCAGAACAGACAGATGCTGAGGTGAGGAAAAGTGGAGTAGGGGGGGAATCTCCTGTCACCACTGCAAATGACAAAATCATGAGAGAGAATGGCACTAGCATTTGTGCTACTCAATTTACTTCTTAATTATATTTATGGTGTAAACTGATTAACAACGTACCTTTTATTCTAAAATCCAGGTGTCAAATCTCCTTGAAGAGCAGAGTAAAAGTGCTTGAAAGCTTAACTAACTACTGGAGAGCATTAGATCAGGTCAGGATTGGTTACCACTATTATATAATCAAATCTGACTTAAAAAAAAAAAAAAATATATATATATATATATATTACTGACATAACAAAATTGGGCAAAAAAACTAGGGAACTGGTCAGAGATCCAGGACTGGAACACCAGACAGTTAACAGTGAAAGCACCCATGGCACAATTGCTTAAATTTTCCTTGGCTGTAGTTCATGGCTATCAGAATTTTACTTTAACTATAATAAATTGCATTACGTCAAAAATTCAAAAAATTTATTGAGGAAATATAAATCTCACTTTGGAAAACTACAGAAAAATATTTCACTTGCTTATGTTGATCACTGATTATCAAGGTAACTTAGTCTGCTGGGATTTATATCTTGAAACATTCTCTGAGAGAGCAGCTATTATGTTAGAAGTATAATACAACTCAGTACAAACTATCTTATTTTATTTACAATAATAAAAGAAAAAACCCCACAGCTCTGACCTCAAAACAACTGATTTTGTAAGTTTACAAGAGCCTGTTTATAGATCTTATAAATATAAAACAACGTTACATAAAATTACACTCCAACGTTATGACTTTTACAGCATTTTCATGAATACTTTAAAATGCCTGAAACAAACCACAGAAAAAGTAAAAGGGAAATATAGGAATCTTTACACTGCGATAGGCTTCTACAGTAAACTTAAATGTAATAACTTCTTTTAAAGGCAAAATACTAAAATTCCAGTGATTTTATGTCCACATACAAACATACATACATACATTCTTTCTCTCTCAATGATATGTGGCAGATATTACACATATTAATGAGCAATATCATTGTGCCATCATTCACTGGGCAGGACTGCATGTCCATAGATGGGATCCAAAAATACCAGCTATATGGGATTCACTTTAAATCTAGTTTGTGTTTTCTGATTTTGTCAGTATTTTAGCTGAGGTTTATTATAGTCTTGTGTAAATATTTTGTTTTTGAATGGTAGGTAGTTTAGAATTGCCACTAATTCCCAGAAAGCATAACTGAGTACTTTTTGGAGTTAATATCTCCAAAATCAGAACTATCCAATATCCAATACAAAATCAGAACTATCCAATATCCCCAAATATCAGAACTATAAAGTAACTTTCAGTATTGCTTATTAAAATAATACACCTGAAATTATTCTAAAACTAATTGCCAGTGTGATGACTATGAAGTCCTTGAAATGGTATAGGTAATTTCTTCTTGTGTCTTTCCAGTTATTCCAGCTACTCTATGGGATGAGGAAGGGAACCGGGCAAAACCAATTGGTCTTTAGCTTTTCTTTTTCTTCCTGGGGAAAATCCCCATCCTAGCAGCAAAGTCACAGAATTAGTTCAGACCTGGACCTAAGATTTGTATAACTTTCATTTTTCTAAGTAAGAAACTGAGGCAGAAGACTATTTTCCCTCATTCCCTGTCTTAGAAAAGTAAAAGGGTGTCTTTTTCAATCCTTACTTGCATGGGTTGCCACAGTGCTCATCTGTCAACCTAGACAAACAATAACTTTTTGATCCAAATGAAGTTTTGTAATTATGTTGTGTAGTATTATTTCGTCAGTGTAGTTCTGTTCAATCTAGAGAATTGCATGTTCCTAGCTGCAAAAACCCCCTTTATTTTAGGCAAATATACAAATAAACAAAATAATGATGGTTAAAAGTACTAGTGGAACTGACAGAGGTTTATATTTATGGTTTTTTTTTTATGATCTGCATTTTACATATACTATCTGAACGAGCACTTGATGCTAAGACTTTAGTCCAGTCATTTATATGGATACCAAAATGAAAAACCAGGAGCATATATATTCAGGCAATTAAAGGAAATATTGATTATGATACAGAGCAAAAACCTTCACGAAATATTTTACTTCAAGAAAACTATAACTCCCAGAATTGTTGTGGTACTGGTATTTTTTTTCTTTTTTCAGTTGTTAAGATATAGGTGAGAAATGACTGTGCAAGACAGCACAGTTGTGAGTGAGAAGCATGAGAAAATAAATTCTGTTTCTATGTATAGCAATGACTTTTTGTCAATGATTTGGTTGTGCATTCAGTATTATGGACTCATAATATGCAAATGCATTTGGCTGTTAATTCATGTTCACAGCTTACATGTTAGTGATTCCAAAGGAGCTGTTACAATATATGCTCTGGATATGTATGAGGAGTAATACACAATATGTAAGAGCATTCTATATTATGAAAATATAAGATAGAATGCACAATATTTTTAATACCCATTCACAGAGTACTCTCTTGCAGCTCAAAACGAGCATCTGTAGTCCGTATTATGAACTCCTATTAAAGATGTCCAGAATTAACTAAATTTTTATAGAATGTGTTATTGTGATCTCAAACAGCAACATACACTATTCTGTTCCACTGCATTATTTATTCTATTTGTAAAACATATTTGATTTAGTATTTTCAGTTTTTAAATTTTTGGGAACAGATGATTAGATATTCTTTTCACATGGAAATACTTTTGGTTTCGTAGAATTCTAGAAAAGGTATTTTTTTAAACATCATTTGATATTGGCGATTAGTTTGATACTGCTGAGAAAAGGTAATGTAAATTTCATGAATACTCACAATTGTAAGGAATGTGCATGAAATACTAATGTAGAATATTGCCAGATCCAGATACTTCTTGGGCTGCAAAAGCATAAGGAGCCTCATTAACCTGAAAAGCATCAGAAATATTTAAATTTTTTTTTGGATGCTATAAATACAGCCTCTAGGATTATTAGGACTAAATGTTTCAGGTAAATTCATTATGTGATTATAAATTTACTAAGTCTCTATATAGCTCCTATTACAATATTCTGTGTTAAGATAGCTACACTTTTTAATCACTATTCCCTTAAAATTCCTGCCTGGTTAACTCAAAAGATGCTGCTGTGCATCACTTGTCTTTGCTGCAATGATCTTTTATGTCAAGACAAGTTCCAAATAACCTTCAATGCCTTAAAAATCAGTGCAGAATTTGAAAAATTAATTTTTTTTTGAATTTTAAGTTTCTTCTGATGCCCTAAATAAGTTTTTTATTAATGCAGGCGCAATTATTAACTGTAAAGTGAAAAGCTGAATAACTGAAGGAATATATGCAAGTTAATTTAACTGTTGCAATCCTGTACAGCTGTAATTGTATACCAAACACTTCTTGACTTATTTGTAGGAATGTAGTGAATGACTAGTTGACATTTTGTTGTGATAAAACATCATTTTACATGCCTCAATATATTATCTCTTATTTTTCATGAGATCTATTACCTGCTTGAGTGAGCTACTTGCTTGAGCTTGCTAAGGGATAGCTGAAACTACCATAAGCCAGGCCATGTGACGTGCTTCGCCCTAAGCAGGACAAAGCTTGTTCAGCTGAATTCATCTCCATGCAACTCCTTGAACTTCATTAGAGTTACATCAGAACTAATTAACCACAGAGAATCTTCTTTGTTTTAGTTATTAATTTATCAATTTTACTGAAATCTTTACCACCTGTGGTAGACAACTTTTTACAGAAACAAACTATTTCTTATACTAGTATATTTCTTATATTTAGTATAAACAGAAAAACAAAATGGAGAAAAATACCTCGAGCCAGCAGAAAGCATTAAGCCTCATATTCCCTTTCCCCCCACTGTGGAGTCCATCCCATGGTAGAAAAACATCAAACCTGGATAAGGATGGTTTATGGTAGAAAAACACCTTGCTGCCAGGTACAGTATTACTGGAATGAGTTGCTTCTCTAAAAAATAATGTATATCTTTATTCCAGTTATGGTTACGGAAGGAGTTAAACCGGCATGTCTCTAGTTTCATTTTAGACATTCAACTGTTTATTTGTTTCTATGTTAGTGTTCTTTCGAGGTGGATTTCCTTGGCCTAAAAGGGGTTGGTTGCCCTGTTAGGACCATCTGGTGTCTAAGGCACCATCAATCCCACAGCACTTCATGCTTTATGAAGTACAAATCCTTATCTACAACACAGCTGCAACCAGCTTTGCCCCGGCACCTGACAATTTACATGGCTTTATACAGGGTGCTTTGCAGAGGGGTAATGTACAAGCTAGGTCGTGAACACCAGAGACCGAAAGTACTCCAAGCCAAGCAAGACAGTGATTTTCAAGTTCTCTTTTACTGTCCTTTTATACATACATTGTGGGTATTTCTGCTTTTAATCTATATTAAAAAAAAAAAATAAAACCCCCCAAATTGTGTCACTTGTAATTATGTTATTTTACAATATAATTTCGTTTTAACTCCAAATTTAGTTTATTATTATTTAGTCCTTTATACTATAACTGTCTTTCCATTTCAGCATTGCTGCACTATAAAATATTTAGGACAGAGATCCTGCCATGATCCTAATACTGGAAAGACTGGTGAAGTTTAGATTAATACACATATGTAGAATTACATATCACAAAGTTCATGTTGTCAGACACAGAAGAATAACTTGAACTCACAGGTACTAAGGTACAAGCAATCAATCACAAAAAGATTCAATAACATTATTGTCCATTATTCAGAGCTATTTAAGGGTGTTAAGAGGGAAGTAAAATGTTTTCATGACAGAAGGAAATCAGCATCAGTAAAAAATAGCCTGGGGAAGGAAAGGGTAGTATTAGGGTGTAGGAAAATTTGACTACCTAAACTTTAATTGATCCTTAAATAATAGCTACTGACTATATTTTTAATTTGAAGAGTTATGCACAATTTACTACAGCATTTCTGAGATGGGCATCTCTGCTATCCACAACTTCCTCCAACACAAACGATCTGAAATTCAAAAACCTACAAACACTAAAAGTTTGCCTTGGAAAATTCAAGCTAGAAATATAGCTCCAGTTTTTAATAATGTGAGCAAACAACCTCTGCAGCTGTTAATTTTGGAATGATGTGGGTTTACTTTATAAAAACAACTTGCATCTTTCTAGAACACTTTATTTTGTTCAGTGACAAGTCTATTTTGACTGCAGGTAATATCTTTTGTATGGCTTGCATAGGAGCTCAGTCTAGGAAATGATGATAAACAATTCTGTCCTGAAGAAATATGATTATATTCTACATTTTGTGCACTTTTAATATAAGTGTGCTTTAAAGAATCTTTTTTAATAGAGAAAGAAACTTGGAGGGCTTTTTCATGGTGACAGTGGTGTATGGGTTTTTTTACGGGGTGTGGTTTTGTGTCTTTGTTTTGTTTTTTTTTTTTTTTTTGGTTGGGTTTTTTGTGGATTTTTTTTTTAGGTTGTTTTAGTTAAGGCTTTTTTGGTGATTTTTTCCTTCCATGAAATTTTAACTTGCCTACAAACTGTATTTACTTTCTATTTACAAGGCTTTTGAATTTCTCTTCACATCAATCCCAAAATCTGCCATTAATTGCCTACAAGACCTGAATTTTATGGTTTAGCAATGGAAGACTATATTGGAACACATATCTGCAACAGTCTGTAACTCAGTTGCTATAGTAAGATACAGTATATCTCAAATTTGAAGCCTACTTGAAAGGCTGCTGGTGTTAGTATCTGAACTGCCCACTTCCTAAGAATTTTTAATAATATTTTAGAATGACACGTATTTTACAGGAAAGTAATACAACATTTATTTTAGATTTGCTGAGTATTTGTTAGAAGTATGTTGTACTGTCAGAAGTGCTTATGCCAATGAGCTTTGCCTATCTGTGGTATCTCATTAAGAGGCACCGCATCTGGACTCATCTTTTTACAATCACAGCCTTTGGTAGGCAATGTGTTGTGCATTGCACAGTATTTTTAATGTACTGTTTCATGGAATTGTGTTTTTGGTGTATTGAATTATCTTACCTTTTCTTAATCTGATTTTGTTTAGGACTACCTCTGACTGCATCAGTTGTAATGTCTGCTGAAGATCCTGTAAACTCACTTAGTTGCTTTTAACTCTACAACTCAGGCATGTCAGGGTGAGCTCATCCCATCATCTTTTTAAAGAAGATAAACTGAGCGTCATGGAGGTTACCATGTGGGTTTCACAGATAAGGTTAAAAAAACCCACCAAAATACCAACCCTGGGTGGTATTAACTCTTCATAGGCATTTTTTATCCAATGAAATATTTTGGAAGCAGGGTGTGGTTGGCTAAATTATCGCTCCTCCCACAGCTCTCTGCTGTGTTTCCAGTTTCAGAGGGAAAAACACAAGCTTGTACGTTGAGAGTGAGTCACAACCTTTCTTCTGCCACTGACTCACTTGGGAGTTTGAGGTAAGTCATGCTACCTTATGTCTTGATCACTCTGCTCCCAGGACAGCAAGGAGGGGACTATGGAAAGTTATGCAATGTTTGCACAGATGAAAAGTGTAGATATTGAGAACAATATTATTATTACACAGTAAAATAATAGCTTTGTGTGCCCCAAATGGATTTTTTTTTATACAGCTGCTTTCCTATATAAAACATCTTTTTTTTTCCCATTTTCCCATATACATGTTTAAAGAAAGACTATGCTGCATCAAAGAACACCTTAGGTTACTAAAATACTTTAAAATTATAGTATTTTTCAGAGTAAAGCATATGCACCTTTCACCACACTTCTCTTCTGCACCACCAATGACAACAATAAAGCTGTACACTGGTGCAAAATTACTGATGACTTCTGAAATAAGTTAGCCCTGAAGGGTGTGGAGTTCACACAGAACTGGCTCCTAGTCAGGTATTTACACTTTATCCTGGTTGTTTTGCAGGCATGTCAGGGAAAGGCTAAACTTTAAAAAGTTAACTTTTAATGCCTGAGCATATTCCTTAGCATGTGTGATATCAAAATGAATATCTATCAATTATAGTCTCTTATGCTAGGATGCTGATAGTCTGCAAGTTGCATATTTTATCTTCCTACTTTTGTTTCCCAAGAAATATATCTAAATATCTCACTGTAATGAGACGTACCAGTAAAGCTGGCATATTTACTAAACCATAATAAAAAAATCTGCTTGTAAATTTTAAGGAAAATGCATTTTAAGCCTGGGCACACTTCAGTCGAGAAAGGTGACATACTGTGATAGCGTAAGCAAGGCAAAGCATGTAGCTTATGGACACCAGCACATGTGCAAGCAATAACTGCAGTACCCCATGTCGTGGGCAAGAAACGCGCATGAGACTGATGATCACATCAGACTGTGCCATGGGAAAGAAATGTATTTCCTATATGGAGAAAGTCCAGGTAACACTGCTTGGCGGACGGTAGCAGAGGAAGTAGTTTGCACTTTAGGGTTCTACTTTTAAAAACTGCTTGTTCTATTATTCTTCGTGTTCTTTGAGTATTTCTATGTGCCCGCTGTGAAGCCCTTTTAATGGATATATCTGCATGTCACCAGCCAGGGGCAGGGGTAGCAAGGTCGGCCGCGCCAGCAGGGCCCGGCGGAGCGTGCAAAGGCCGGAGGGCAGCGGGGCCTGCGGCGCTCCACGTGCCGCTCCGCACTCCGAG
>NW_008237919.1:1533736-1609941 GCF_000691975.1 Corvus brachyrhynchos | reverse complement strand
GCCCCCCGGCCCCGCGGGTGCTCGCTGCAGGGGGCGGGGGGCGCGCCCGCCGCCGCGCCGCAAAGTTGCCGCCGCTTCCCTACTGTCCCTCTTCAGTCCCTCGCCCCGAGCCGTGAGTTTTCTGCTTAAAATACATTAACGAGTCCTTTCGTTTGCTTGTTCCTTCAGGGTCGCGTGTTAGTTTTGTTGGAGGGGGGTGCAGGCACTCTGTTACTCGGGGAGAGAGCTGGCAGATGTCCCAAGTGAGAGAGCCTCTTCCTCCGGGGCCTGGAGGGCCAGAGCAAGCTCCGACTGAAAACAGCTCTTTGATCTCGCTCCCTCGAGGTAAGTTGCTTTAAAGTTTCTCTGTAATTGTTACGCCTTATATTTGAATGATACATTTACTGATTTGATTTGTGGGTTTTAACCCCTCTTTTCTTTCCCCTCCCCTCTTTAGGGTATCTCTGTAGCACTTTCACTTCACCACTTTATTGTTTTAATCTGAAATTCCCATAAAAAAATGAAAAAGCAAAACAAAACAAAAAAAACCAACAACAAAAAAAAACCCAAAAAAAGAAGGAAGAAATGCGCTAGTCTCAGCACTGATTTTCAGTACTTGAAAAACTGCAGTGATTCAGAGGCAGATGTTGCTCCTTAAAAATTGCTTTTGTTTTTCTCAGCTTTGTGTTTGTGTTTAGAAATTCTTTCCTGTGAAGCTGTCCTTCCAGGTCTTGAAGTAAATTATGGAGGCTTGATCCAATAGCAAGAGCATTGTTGAGGTTGGAGGTCACTTTGCTGGTTTTTTCTTAGATTACTCTGTGACGCTGCAGCTAAAACCAGTTTCTCAGAATATAACTTGTTTCCTATCAGCTGTTCAGAAGGTTGTTTAAAAGTACTTTCATCTTAAAGATAAATTATTTAAGTTATGTCTTATTTGAACAAAATACATTGATACCCTGATCACCTTCATGTAGGGAAGTTTCACAAGGTATATTGCAGATTATCCTCAAAACTGAGAAGTCTGTTTGCCTGTCAAGTCCTGGTCTGTGAATATGAGACGTTTTTTGTTTATTCATTTACAGCTATGGTTTTCCAGAATTCTCACAGGAGTTTGAACAGTCTCTGAAAAACAGACAAATAATCTTGTTCAAGAACTGTAACTTTATTCATAACTGGTTAACTGGAGCAGAGCCTGGTAACACAGTTGTGCAACTGTGGATTAAAGATGCAGCCTTGTTTTTGTAACTAGGAAAATCAATAGCTATGTGTAATCAGAGTTGAAGACTCCTTTCAGAAACCAGAAAGTATCTGTAGCTAAGTAAAAAATGTTTTGGCAGGGAGATACAGCAAGTTGGCTTATACTTATCTTATTGTTGGATGGTTTTTTTGTCCTAGAGAATGACTCATTACTTCTAAACAGTAAAAAATAATAATAAAAAAGATTAAATGCAGAAGATCAAGCATGCGGAACTGAACTGCTGGAATCACATTTTTGCCAGAACCATCAGTACCTGTGATATGTGTTTATTTTCAGTGTGGTGTTTTTATCTTTTAGGTGGTCAGCTGGCCACACTGGTTAAATTCTGCATGTAGGCCATACATCAAAGTTGCTGAAGTTATAAGTCAGTGAACTAATAGCATGGAAAGGGGTCTCATTCTCACAGTGCCACTTCAAACTGAATTTTCACTGTGAAGTGAAAGTCCTATGTATGATTGTAAATACATGCCCTTTTTTTTAATGAAAAAGCAGAGAAATACTGATCTGTCCCTGACAAGTAATGCACAGAAAATCCGAATGACACAATTAAACCTCACAGCTTTCTTAGGGATCAGTAAGGTACAAACAAACATTATGATTATAGTTTGCGCGCTGGCCACACCTATCAAGGCACATGGTTTTAAAGCTTATATACAGTCCACATATAGACAAAGCTGGTTTGTAACAGAATTCAGCAGCCAAATACATAAATTTATTCTAATGAACTTAGATTTAAGGATAATATGGATTCTTAATGTGGATATTTGTTGCTTTTTTCTAGTCTAAGTCTGTTGGGGAAGTGGGGGTGGAAAGAGGAAAAGGTGAGTTCATAACATTTCCAGTCTATATTCCAGCATTTCTGTTGTCAGCTTTGCAGTGTGTGGTTACAGGGTAAGGTAATTCAGATATTCCAGGGCTGAGGAACTAAGATAGTATGTCTGGGACTTTCAACAGCCCCTATCCTTCTGTTCTACCCCCAGGACATCCAAAATGACATTGACTTCTCTAGAATTTGGTGATAATTTTAAAAGCTTTGATTGAAGTTCATATTATTGACCTATAAATGACTTCATCTATTTACAGTGAGATACTTGAAATCTGGGTTGACCTAGAATTAAAGATTCCTTAATCAGGAAAAGATGGCTTATCTTCTATGTATAATAAAGTATTAAGTGCAGTCTAATGAGAAGGAATTTCTCATTTTTAACAGCATACTTTAATGTGCTTTGTATATTTGTTTAACTGATACAGATACCTTATACCCTGGGAACAAACTTTCACTCTTCTGTAGTTCTGTGAGGTACCATCAAGAAATCCAGATATACAAAGTGCTCCTTTTGCTTGCTGTCATATACATGCAGATGCTGAAGATTAATTGTATTTTTCCATGAAAGGAAAAGAAATTTCAGTTGAATTTTGCATATTCAAAAATGGCTATCCTACAACTTAGTTAAAGACCAGACAAACTCAATAAAGCTTAGGCAGTATGCAGGGATATTCATCAGTTGTGGACATGATGAAAACTGGTTTGAGGCATAATTTGGCCTACAGATGTTGTGTGCTCTGGCTTTCATGATTTAAAAGAATTTTTCTGTGTTACTTTGACCAATATGTTCTCTCAACATCTCCCCCATCACTGTTCTTCCTTGTTAGTTCATTTTTGAATAAATGCATAAATATTAGTGAGAATCTGGACACCACCCCTATACAATTAGTGTGCTGTGAGAGAGAGCAGATGAAATCCTAGCATTTTCTTTTTTGACAATGTCAAAATTCAACTTCAGTCTTTAAACCATTATCTGTGTCAGTGGGGTCTGCTGCTCTAAGAGACGCTGCAGGGTGGAAGGTTTAACCATTTCTGTGATCATGTTAATTTCTGCCACATCCTTCCAAAAGTGTAGCTCTACTTGTGCAGCCTTGTTCAAGATCCTGGTGATGCCCTCTTTCTTGTCCTGTAGCTCATGGACCTTGGAACCAAATTATGATTACATCTAGTTGTATTATGTAGTCAGTAAATAGTGTCATGCCTCTGCTCAGACCACTTTAATTTGGTTGTGATCAGGTATTTCTCAACTTGTAGCTACCAAAATAATGTCCCTGAGGAAGGAATGTGTCAATTCATGACCATTGGACTGTTTGCTTTAAGGAAAATATTTCATATATCAGAGGCTATGGTGTGATTATTGCCTGGACTATGGGTAGACTTTTTTGATTAAATCCTCTGCATTTGAATAAACTATGGAATACAAGAGAGAAATTCAGTGGACATGGAACTAAATTTAGAGAATCAGGCCACATTTTAGAAAATGCAGGACTGTCATCTATAAATTATTTGGAATGCTTTTATCTTTGCTTTTTGGTAACTAACTGTAACCTAGAATAACAAAGGAATAATGTTTAGCTTTCTCAATTAAGAAAGAAAATCAAAACAATAATTATGATAATTAACTTATTATGAAATTGAGACTGATAATTTCACTATGATTACTCTTTACATGATGGAAATCCACATTAATTTTTTATTTTAGTGGGGTGGGGAGGATGGAGAAATATAGTAGAAATATCAAGGGTCAGATTCCGTAAGTGTTCTCTCTGGTGCAAATCATCTCACTGTTGCTGGATGGAGATGCAGTTCTGATTTGCTATCTCAAGAAACCATATGCAGCAACTAATACTTCCATTCAGAAAATGTACAAAGTACTCCTCTTCAAGAATGTGATTCTAATCTCATCATGTTTTCTGTGCTTAACTGTTTTCATGATGAGGAGCACTATAGGAATCTGATGGCTACATGAGATTGGGTGACAAAAGACTTAATGCAGGGAATGTTTGGACGTTCTTGGGGCAACAATGATTGCTATCACAATAATTATTCCACTTTACCAGCAACGCCTCAGTGTTATGAGTAATGTATTTTTATTTTAATGTTTAACCAGTGTGCTCAGATTGCTCAAACTTACCAAATATTTCCTCTGAAATTGTGTTGTCTCTTGCTATTTGACAAGAGTTGAGAGAATCTGTGTTGTTTCATTGCTGTGTGGCAGTACTGAGGCATTTATTTAATATTACTGGCTAAAATATCTAAGACTTTGGTAAATAGGTGTCTGACTCTAGTTGTCATGAAAGTATATGTCTGCTTTCAGTTTCACGTGCATACCCTTCCAGTGAAGTGATTCATGCCCACATGGGTGTGATAGACTTGTATTTCATAGAGTTGACTGTAAAGGTCTTGTGTTGAGTTTGAAATATTTTTGTTCCATCTTGTATCACAGGTTTATTTTATATCACAGTAATTCTTCTTCAGTTCAGCTCTGGGCTCTCAGAAGTTAGATTTCTCTTTGCTTCATAACGCTTCTTTTTTTTTTCCTAATAAGTAACATCCTGCAATGAGTGTGTTGTCCTTCTGTTTTTATTTGGATCAGCCATGCAGTTTTGAAGTAAATCTGTTCGCCTCTACTTTGATTTGCGTTGTGGAGTGATCCTAGGGCGTGACCTGGATGGGATTCCTTTTGCTCAAAATAATCTGAAAGTTGCAGGAATGTGCCCAGTACACTCCAGCCACTAGTAAGCCTTCAATCTTTGAGATTAAATCTGAGAACTAGTTCAAAGTAGAAAGCCCCTGGAACATGTATAATATGGAATATCCTTAAAGTTAACTCTTGCTGTACAGGCCCAGTTTTATTGGCCCATGCTTTTACTAATACAGCCGCAGCTGCCAAGTGTTGCTTAGCACTTCCATGAAACTGGTTTTGTATACATGTGAAACTTCTTTGGATGAATGGCATACATTCATAACTGACTGCATAATTAGTGTGATTATTTTTGAAAAGTTTTCACTTATGTGTTTGACCTTCGTAACACTTAAAATAATGCAGAATACCTATTTTCACATTGCTGTTCATTTTTACTTTATCATGACTCAAATTTGTTCAGAGCTGTCGAACTTCTAGTACTTTCATAGTTATACCATAGCTTGCACCTGCAAAATTCTTTGTAAGTTTCCCAAAAAACTGCTCAGTTAAATTGCTCTAATTTTGAGAAACTAATTTTTTCTGTGGCACTTCTGGAGCCATTGAAAGTTGCAACAAGACATTTAAGGGAAAGCCACTGAAATTAAATTGAATCCAAATAATTTTTATTTTTAGTTTTAAAACAATCAAACATCTAATTGGATGCTTCCAACTCCATAATTTGTGGATTATCAGTGTTTATTAGATGTTCTTAATGAAGTGAGATTGTTTCAGGCAAATGCTGGAATAGGCATTCTGTTACACAAACTGTTGAACTTATTTGTTATGTAAAATGCCTAAAACTTTTAGGCATTTCATGAAGTAGATGGTAGGTGTTACTGTTAACGATTACATTGTAAAATGTGGTATTATTAGGATTTCTTTGTGTCAAGGTTATTAATGAACAGAGGAAGTGTTAGAAGTGCAGTGTTTGCCACATGCTCTTCAGTCCCTCCCAACAACTGTAGGCTTGAGACAGAGAACTGATTGTTACATTTCCTTTTGGAAACATTCTTTGACTTTTTTATTCCTCATAGATCTTCTTATGTGTTTGTGTTTATGTTTTGTGACAATTGTTTTTCTTTTGTAATTTTTCTCTTCTTTGAAGGACAAAATTTCATTTGGGATGATTTGAACTTTGCACATGTATTTTTAAATTTGCATCTGCTTGTTATAGGATAAACTCAGGCCTTCTGAGGATTCATCCCAACAACTGGGTCAACTTTAGGTGCCTAAGTAAACTTTGCCCCATGCTTCCAAATTTTTCCCCCGCCCCTAAGCTGTAAAACTGTCAAACTGTTTGTGAGTGCAGTTTTCGAGATCACAGTGACCACCGTGCCAGTGCATTTTGCTTATTTCTCTCTCCTTGATGGGAATGATGCACTCAGGTTTCCAGAAACCTTTCTCAGCAGTTGTTTTTTCTTTACTATTTGGAGTCCAAATGCAGTCCACCACATTGCTGGTGAACAGAAAATGGATGTGTCATAGCAGCAAAGCCTTCAGTTGTTGCAACAGAATTCATTAAATTCATTTTATGTACAAACTTGTACATTTTATAGACAAGCTCTAAACCTGTTTCTCAAGTCCAGTTTGTCATTTTGCTAGTCATGCACTCTTATGATTCACATTCTTGGAAGTGATGACTGAGTCAATGTGTAGGGTTATGTGTCATCTAAAGAACAGAAATCAGCTGCCAATCACATTCTGGGGACATGCAATCCACTTATTGTGGGAACTTGTTTGCATTTTTGTTTTGTGTATGTTACTTACTTCATGATACATGATACCATCTGTATGAACACACAGAGACCCATTTCTGAATAAGAAGATGTGGTGGAGCTCTTGGGGGCAGCTGGAGCATGGATGTACAAATGGATGAGCACTTGAAGAAGAGGAGTTGGTTATTTGTCAAATACTTGAGCTCTTTGAAGTGTGTCTTGCAAATACACATCCATTACCTATCTTTTTTGTACTTTCTATCAGTTTTGTGTATTAATTTCACCTCCACTTTATATCCTCTACATTATAGAGAAAGATACATAAATATAGCTGTGAAAAGAGAGATAAGTCACTGGGATGGTCTAAGAATTTTTCAGGAATTAGTTTGACGTATGTTCCAGCAACTTCCCAAAGACATAGAATTGGAAGAAATTGGGGGAGATTGCCCAGTATACCCTTTTTGCCTAATTTACAGAGGTCTTTCTTGACAGCTTTGACTACTTGTTAAGTTTTCTTTTTGGTAGGGCTGTTGTAATAGTAGCCTTGTTGCTAATCCAGACTGCTGACATTCAGTTGGTGGAGTCCTGCAGAATGTATTTGTCACGTTGCAAAGAAGTGTGTGTAACCAGAGGCATATTATCCAAACTCAAACAAAAGTTAACATTCAATATTACAATAGTCTCAAAGGTGAAAACAAGTCTCTACTCTATGGAATATATATATATTGCTGTGTATTTAAAAAATAAATATAACACGATTATGGTAAAATGAATGTATGTACTATAAAAATGATTTATGTATACTTAAGTAATTCTGTAGAGAAAAAGCAATAATTCACTTTATTCACTTATTTAATGAAGCAATAATTTTGAGATGTGATTAAAATTTTAATTTTTTTTCACTAAGTGGCTTACCAGTTGTCTGTATCATAGATATTATTTGGCTGTTAGTCATCTCAATTCTATACTTTGTTAGCATGTCATATCTCTTACTTATTTAAATCTTAAACTTGCATGAATCTCTGGACAAGTAGAGTTTCTGTCTATGCTTACCTTCAGGATAAACCACAGGGTGTTTTGTGTGGGTGTCACTCCCTGGGGCTTTTGACTAGAAGCTCTTCAGCCCTGGCACTGCTGTTAGTTTAGGGGAAGTGCAGAGCCACACAAGTTGCTGATTTGGGGCTGAACTGTGGTAGGTAAGAAGTCTGTGTTTCTTTTGTGGCATGACCTAGAGTAACTTACTGAAGAGAGATTGGATTTATACTTTAGCACTGCCAGACTCAGAACATAATGAGTCTTTTCTTTCCATTATTTGAACTGTTAAGAGGAGCATCTCTTTTTCTTCTTGGCTGTCAGTATTGGGTTAGCCACATGAGAGTGGAAGGGTGTGCTAAAGGAAGCAGAAGCTGAAATACTAAGGAAGTTTTACAAAAAGAATTCTTAAAGGTAAGCTTGATTGAAACAGAAAAGTGTTACAAATTTACTTGAAGATGCAGTGGAAAAAAGTCATACTTGTCTATGGCCAGATCCATTAGTATTTCTGTCAGACTAAGGTCTTTGTGTTGATTCTTCATAAACTACTGTTGTGACTATTCTTAGGCACCTAATGTAAAAGTAATGGCATCAACAAAAGATGGGAATGTTCTTGAGGCTGTCTTCGTGTGTGACTGGGTGTAATTGGTATGTTTTAGGGGGACCTCTAGTATTAAAGAAAATACGATCCCATTATCAACTGTGTATTATAAGGGAATAATCAGTTAATTCCTTTGTACAAAAACTGAGATGTGGTACGTATTCAAGAAAAAGCAACTGAATCAAGACACCAGTGTTTGTCTGTTTTCAGTGGTCTGATGCATCAGAAACGATTTATGAAAAAATGGTCAAATAAAGAGATCGTAAGATCTACTATTTCTAAAGCCCCATTGTACTAAGTCTGGGTGTGATGGGTTTCTTCAATGCAACCTCTGTGGTGCTGTGTTTGGGATCAGTGAGTCAAACAGGGTTGATAGCACACCAGTGGGTTGGCTATTGCTGAGCAGCAATTGCACAGCATCAGTCAAGGTTCTCTCTTTTCCCACTTTTCTCTACAGTGACTAGACTGTGGGTAGGCATGGGGTTGGGAGGGGACATAATCCAGGCAGCTGGCTCAGGTTGACAAGAGGGCTATTCCATGCCATAGAATGTCATGCTCTGCAATAAAATCAGAGGGGGAGGTTTATGGGGAGGTAGCCATTGCTTAGAGACTGGCTTGGGCATCGGTCTACTTGTGGGAGATGGTGGGTGATTGCCTTTGCATCTCCTGTTCTACTTTTCCTTCCTCTTTTCTTCACTTACAAACTGTATCTTGACGCATGACTTTCCTCCCTTGGGTCTTTCTGTTCTCTCCCCTTGTCCTGCTGGGGGCTGGGGAAGGAAGGAGAGGCTGGGTGGTCCTTAGCTGGTGCCCAGGGTGAGCTCACCACACCACAGAGCAGCATCTACCAGGATCAGCTGCTCCAGTGGGCAATTCTGGCATGCAAAGAAGGATACCAAACACATGATTAATGGTGCAGGTTTCTGTTGTGCACATTTACAGGGAGGTCTTCATGTGAATTCAATAGATCAAAGAAGAGATAATTAATGTTGTTTCGAACGTCCTATAAAAATTGTTTGGTGTTTAATTGCAACATTGTTTCTTTTTAAACTTTTTAATATTGCTGCTTCTTTCTTGTTAACTGCTACTATTGTTTACATGGTCTTGACTGGCCGTTTACTATATCCAGTTAGAATAATAGAAGTGCACATGAAAAATACACATACAGCCTACATAGTGAGAAAAAAATAAAAAAATACTGAACTGAAAACAAGCAGAGGGATGAAAAATAAATTTGTATGAATAATGATGACTGATTGTATTCTGCACTCCTTCAGATTTCTTAGCTAAAAATGTAATCTGGAACACTGAGGGCCCCATAATATTAGCATTATTGTTTCCTTACAGCCGTTCATTGTTTACTACATGAAATAATAGGGTTCTGCAAAGTCATATCCTATACAAGAGAATTCTATACAGCTACTCTGCGGGTCTGTACTAGCACTGCTGGGTACATATTATAATTTTGGTGTCATTGCTGTAGTAAAGTAATTTAAGAGCAAAATCTCCTAAAATAGGTCATTTAAGCTTAGTGTTTGTGGAACGTAGACTGCTTTTACACTAGCTCTGTCAGGACACAACTTATTTTTATTCAGTCCCTTCCAGAACACTTTTCAAACACTTTTGAAACACATTTGCACCTAATACTTAACTGCAGAGGCTAAATCATCATACTTCAATATGGTCAATTTGTATTTGATAGATACCAGGCAGAAATGATTTGTATCTGATGTCTGTCAAAGAGGTTGAAAAACTCTGTGTTTTGGTTTGGTTTTGTTGTTGTTTTTGGTTTGGTTTGGTGTTGTTTTTTTGAGGTTTTTTTTGGGGGGAGGGGTTGGTTTTTTTTGTCGGGGGTTTTGTGGTTTTGGTTTTGTTTTCTTAATGTTAATAGGATGAGTATCTAGGTAAGATTAAGTCATCAGTGCAAGGGGCAAAACTCATTAAAGTCAATATCTTCCCATTCATTTCAATAACTATGCCAATCCCAGAGAAACAGTTCCTCTCAGGATGGGCTTGAGGAAATATGGACAAGTGGTTGGGAGGGAGGACTGAGGGCGACGTACCATGGAGGTAGCTAGGTCAGACATTTCAGAGGTAGAAACTGATAGAAGGGGAGCAGCAGTGCTTGAAGGCATATGCTACTATGCACACAAGATGGCATATATTATTTTGAGTGATGTTCAGTGCCTCAGTTGAATAGGGTGGATAACAAAGGCAGAAAGTTAGGATTTAAAATCAAAGTGCTGTGGGTTACATGAAAAACTAACCTTTACTATGTCATAGTAGCAAAAAGTGATTTTTCTGTGTCTCAGGACTGGAATAATTGCTTTACTGGAGGATACAGTATGATTCATTGTAATATGGGATTTATAAACATGTTCTTGTTTGAAACAAATAAATAGAGCTAACAGACTTTTCAGCAGTTGCTCATTTAGATTTACTGTAAATAATAAATGTAGGTATACTAAAAAGAAATACATGAGACTGAAAACATGTAGTGTTTTACAGATCCCTTGAGTAAGATAATATAAACTGATAATCTGTTGCTGTGAATAATGAACGAAGTAATGCCAGATTTGAAAATGTTTCCTTGAATGCCACTAGGAAAAATCTGTGGCAATCAAGAACAAAAAGATCTCTGTGTGTGGCTTTGATTATTAAAACATTAATGACAGTGAAGATGTAAACCTTCACTTACCTTGGTTTGAGGAAATTCTGGTCTGCTTGTGATAACTGGCAAAATCATCAAAACAACAATATCTGTTACATTGTGAAATAAGCTGAAGAATCTCTCAAATAACCTTACTATGGAATTTTCCTTGCATCTTATGTATACTTGGAGAGAAGAAATACTTTTCATTAATGGCTAAATGTTGACTTTTAATCAGCAGTGGCTTTTAAAAACTATTTTTTAAAATGAAAAATAGGTAATTGTGTTATAATAATTTTTTCTGATTTTTTGTACTAATCACTTTTGAAGTTCCAACTATATTTGTCTTTGATTATGTGTATAATTATAAAAAAATAGAGAACAAAATTTTGTAAAATTACTATGTGGGTAAAAAATAATGTTTTTTTTGTGTGTGACAAAGCTATTCAAATTTTTATATGAAAATTTCGTGGAAGCTAACTAAATAAGGAAACCCCCCCCCCCCCACTATAATTCCTTACAGAAGCTGCTATTATTTTGCACAGTTGGGTACAATATGACTAAAAGTCTTTCTTAAAGAGAAATTATATTGATCTAGGCCAGAAAGCAAATGGAAAATCAACTTTATTGTAAGTTAATTCTAAGGAAACAAAAGGGGATGCTAGGACAAGTTATATTTTATGCCCTCTTACTTTTAATTTTCAAAAATTCATTTTGCTGACATAGAGAAAAAGTACTGTAGAAACTAATATCTTGAAATTTCTTTTGACTTAGGAAAAACTGACCAAGAGACTACTGTGACAGGAGATAAAGACATAAACCAGCCTTGCAGTAATCAAAGTATACAAGCAGAGATACAAGAGCAGTCCATCTGGGGAAATCGCACTGATGGTGACCTCATCAGAAGTAAGTATTTCCAGAGCAAATTGCTGCCATTGAGGCATGCTTTCACAGTGTAATGGGATACTGCCTGTTGACTCTGTTAAATGTGTGTCAAATGCAATTGTGTTGCAACCGTAATGCACATCTACTGAATTTATTTCCCAGATTGACTCCTGTCAGGATGCACAAGCAACGAGTATAAAGAAAGGTGTGATTCGAGTGGTGCAGTGTGGTAAAGACCTCTGTAGCATCTACGCTTTCAAAGCCTTAGTGTTGCATTCTTCTCTTATCATTAATAGTACTATAGTTAGTACTGCATGCATGCAGCTGTGCTAGGTGTCATCACCTTCAGTTTCCCAGGTTATACATATATGTAAGCAGTAGAGTAAACTATGCTGAAAGCAGTTGCTTCCAGATGCACTGAGTACTGGTCAGCTGTAGGTTTTTTAAGAGTTTTGAATCCTAAAGTAGTTATTCTTTTCAAAACTAGAAGAATGCTGTAAGATAAGGTTTTAGACCTATGCTGTAAAACTGTGGAGTTTTTAAATTAGTTTTTATGGGTCCACATTTCTAGTGTATGTCCTGTATGCTTTAAAACATAAAAAGGTATGCAAGATTATTCCTATTGTCCTGTGTTGGACTGAAGATCATATGCTATCCATTGAACTCTCCTAAGGCAAAAATATTTCTGTCCACTGCCAGAGGTAATATTGCTCTAAAATTCTGTGAGTGCGTGAACGTTAGTTGCTCAAGGGAGAGGCAGCATGAGGAACTGTTCTCTAATTATAGGGTGTATTCAGAAAGAAAATGGACTAAATGCAGAGTGGTGCTCCAGCTCTCTTGAGGGCATCTGATCACACATTTCAGGGTTAGTCTCTCTTTACAGTGCACACTATACTGTAGAAAGTGGGGTAAATTCATATTTCTGAGCCTGCTGTTGTCAAAACTGGTGATTTTTTGCTGCAGTTATCTGTTTTTTTTTAGGTTGTTTTTTCGTTAGTTTTATTAGTTTGCATAGTTGTTTTTTAGTCTTATCTTTACATTCAACTTCTCTGGAACTTTGTGTTAGCATTTAAAATTCTTTCCAAATCTTCGTTAATCCTTTTTTTTCTAAGTAATTAATCCCAGTAAATACTTACACCTCTAATGTATTGAATAGTTACCTAGATCCTTACCAGATATTTATCTGACAATTTAAAATAATTTTTAAAGGACCACAAACAGGGAGAATTGTCCTGCACACCTTGAGAGTTTACTTAGTTCCAAAAGATTATTATTTTAGACCTAATTGTCCCTCGACAAACAATTGCTTTGTGGTTATGTTGAGGATATGGAAAGGTGTGTATGGCATCTTCTGCTTCTGGAATGGCCTCCTTCTCATTCCTTCTTCCTATAGAAGCTTCTTTATTCCCAAACCCATGAGAAAGCAGATTTATTTCATAGCAGTTAGCAGCATGCCTGAGCTATGGAGGGAAGGACGAAGGACTGCAGAGTGATGCTGTACATCCTCTAATCTGTTCCTCACCAAGACATACTGCAGTGGCTGCACTGGGGAGTGTGAGGAAATGATATCTTTTTTTCAACATATAGTAGAAATTGCAGCAGATAGTGGAAACCCCTGGTAAAGTGACTTGATGATTATATGTAGTTATATCTCTGTGATGGGAGGGTTATGTGCTGCTGAATTATATAAAAAAAAAGGAACAGGGAGCAGGGCAAAGATCGGATAAAATGTAGAGGTAAAAGGTACTGTTCCAGTGTGCATGACCGTCCTTAGCCTGGAGCCACGAGTAGCTTTACCTCTGAGTTTGTGAAAAGCAAGTTTAGCTGAAAGCTGTAAGTTTCTTAAACACTTAGTCTTAATAAGTGTGTAGTAGAGGCTTTATTATGAGTCATATTTGATTAGATGCTATGATGCAAACCTCTCTTTGCTTCAGGTAACTTTTACATATATATATATATAGTATAAAGTCTTCCAGATGGAAGAAACAAAAATTATGAAATCAAAAATCAAAGCAGGTTTTTATGGGGTTTTTTTGGTTTTTTTTTTTTTGGGGGGGGGGACTTATGAGTAGGGAAGTTTGTTCTTTTAAAAATTGAGGAACAGTGCTTGACTCAGTTATACGTCTTGTAGTTTGCAGACATTTTACAATGCAATATACCTAGTAATGTAAGTTTGAAAACTAGAACAAGTGCAGCAAAGAGAAGCTTTCTTATCAGAAACATTACTTAGGTATTTCATGTAAAAAATAAGTATTGTAGCTCAGAATGGTCTTGATTCAACCAGATCTGTTACCCCACCAAACTAAAGTTTGCAGACTGTTGCATAGTGAAAGAAGTTTGAGGTTGGAATAAACAGTGTTTTGATTATTACACTATATTTTAAAACTCTTTCTTAAAATTGTTTTAGACAGCGCGTACTTCACAACTGTTCACCACTATCTTAGTGATTCAGTTTCCTTTTTTCCCATACAGATTGTTTTCCATCCCCACAGCTGATACATACTCCATTTGTCTTACCATTAGCTTTTACTTTATAAATGTTTCCAGCATTTAATTTCCAAGGTTTTCCTTGTTTGCAGCTGTTTTATCCTGCTGTTATATGGAATTAGATTAATCAGTCAGTTCTACTGGCACACTAACAACGAAGTCCACTGTTAGAGCCCCTGTAATGACTTCATTATGTATGATTTCTCATTTGCACTTGTGAACTCAGTTTACCAGGCAACATCAATAAACTAAAACACTGCCCCCGTTTTCCACAGTAAGATGTTTTACATTCACCTTGCTTTGCCCTTTCAGTCCTTTTTGCAAACTCCCTTTTTTAACCTCCAGAGATTTTCTCCGAATTAGCCTTTTCCCCACCTCCTTTGGAGCATCCCTTCTCCCCATTAATGAAAATGTTCATAATATCCTGGCTAAGTGGTTAATCTTACGGGAAGCCTCAACCAAGGAATTTATTGTTTTTGAAGACAGCTTGAGAATCAAAAGATTACTATATACTGACATACAAACAAAGAAGGGCTATAGAAGGAGAAAGCAGTTGTATTACCTTTCTGTCGTAATTGTGAATACACTTGCATAACTGTTAACTGGAAGACTGTTCAGTTGGAGAAGGGTCAGGGGAGAACCACAAATATCTCAGGAATGACTGGAGTAGTTGAAAACATGCCTTATTGTGGAAAACCTCCTGGAATTCAATCTGTTTAGTGTTAACAAGGGGAGTAAAGAGGGGCTTTGCCTAGTCCCTAAGAAGCATACCACAACAAACAGAAATTTGGTAAGACAGTTCTTCAACTATAGCAAGACAAAGGGAGAACTCAATATAATGTCCAGAAGTTCAGTTAGACTAGGAATAAGGTGTACATTTTTTAACAGAGTATTTGAGAACAGGAAAAACTGCCAATTACTTGCTGATTTTATGTGTGTTAAATTGGTTTTAGTCATCACAAGGTGGCAACTGCTATCCATATCCTTCAGTTTTAGGATCTGAGTGAGAGTCTTTCCATAGTGGTTCCCCCAGTTGGAAATACATCTATTTTTCAGTACAGTTATTCTTCAAGAAAATATTGAGACCTGTTCCCTTCCCTTCACAGATGCACACATATTTTTATTTTATTTCTGACTGCAGAGGTTCTGCTTTTCAAAAGAGCTTTAGAATAACCCCATCTGCTGTCTTTTTTGGCAGTGCATTTTAAATATCTGCAAACACCTTCTGCTTATTTTCATTGTATGGTCTGGTGGCCCATAATGGAGTGGTTCTGCTTCTGTTATCACTCACTGTTGGCAAGTGAGGAGGAGTGCATGTTAAAACATGCATCAGGGTAACCTGTAGCTGTGGGAATGAAGCCATAGCAGTTTTTGCTGCTCTGTGTTACTACAATGCTCTGCTTTGTTCTCTGGAAGAGGTATGGGATATTTTTTGCCTCTTAGAGAAAAAAAGGCAGTAAAGATGGATTTTAGAATATTTAGGCAGGATTTTTGCAGGGGGTACTAGGTTATCTTCAATGTGTGTTGCTATGCAGGGAAAGGAATGTTTAGGAGGGAATAAAATGCCAGTCTTCAACACTATTTGCTTGTGAGGATTTAATCTCCTTTCTGGTTCTCAAGCAGAACCTTAGCTATGTGATATTTAAGAAAACAAAAAACATCTACCATAGATTCAAATTGTCATGAATAATTGATTAATAATAATCCAATTCTCAAGATTAAATACCTAAAATATGCCCATGTTTTACAGATAGAAAGGTCATTGCTATCCATCATTTTCTAGCTTCAATTGCCTCTTTCTTGTCCATGGAACACCCTCCTGATAAGAGTGGTTCTTCAGAGAAAGGGATGCTTCTTTCAGCTCTGTGGGGATCAAACAATTTTATGTGTTCTTGTGGCAACTATTTTATTTACTATATTCTTCTGAAATATAAACCTAGATTTTTTATCTTTTTGTTTTCTATATTTTTATGTTGACCTTTTCACTTTACATTATTATTTATTTAATTTTAAGGTTTGGAGATTCCTTTCTTTGTCTGGCTAAGTGAGTGATTTCTATAGTTTAAGTTACACTGTTTGTGTTTGGAACTGGTTTTTTTTTTTCCAACAAGAAGTAGATAATCTGCTGTTAGAATTCTTTGTTTTGTTTTATATTAATCCAGATACCTTTTCTTGTCTGTTCTATGATGCACAGTCATCTTACAATTGCTGTGATTTCAAATGGTCCTGTTTATTCTGTCTATAAAATAGTGCAAAGTGCTTGAGTTAACTGCAATGGTTCTTTTCAAAGCTAGAAAGTATGACAAATACAGTCTTCTTGCAGCATAACAGTGTGTGACTACAGAAATTGTGCAGAATAGATTAATGGAAATTATGCAAAATATATTACTGAGTTTGAAAAGTGTATTCTATTAGTTAAAGAAGTGATTTATGCACAGTGTTCCAAACACACCCAAGTATAAAAATCTGTTAACCTATGAATGAACAAAACTTAATCAGTTCAATATTTATACAGCAGCACAGTATTTGATATTTAGAACCTTCTTTTAAAAAAGATTAATCTTTGAGAAATCTGGCTAGTAGAAGTAATAGAGGAGTAGAGGTCTTCCCGGAGAACTCTTGTCCCAGAGATTTTCTAATCCTCTCCCCAGCAGAGAACTAGCCTGTGTTGCTTCGGTTTCTCCCCTGACCTGGCAGTTCTCTTACTACAGCTGCTCCAAAAGTCTTTGAAAAATTTCTCAGGCCTGTTTAGGGGCCTGGTGAGTTGCACAACCAAAGCCTTTCCCTTTGATTTTCATTTTACCCTCTCCTGGGCAGAGAGGGATTTTCACAGATACCTGTACCATTACAGTTACGGTCTTCGGAGTCTGACTGAGTCTTTGGTGTTAGCCTGGAGAAAAGGAGGCTCAGGGGAGACCTTATCACTCTCTGCAACTACCTGAAAGGAGGTGGTGGCCAAGTGGGGGTTGGTCTCTTCTCCCACGATAACAGGACAGAGTCTCAAGCTGCACCAGGGCAGGTTTAGACTGGTCATCGGGAAGAATTTCTTCACATAAACTATGATCAGATGTTGGAATGGACTGCCCAGGGAGGTGGTGGAATCACCATCCCTGGAGATGTTTAAGGAAAGACTGGACATGGCACTTAGTGCCATGATCTAGTTGATATAGTGGTGTTCTGTCATATGTTGGACTCAATGATTTCAGAAGTCTTTTCCAACCTAATTGGTCCTGTGAATTCTGTGTTTACAGATGTCACTGTGAAATGATGCGAGTGTTGCTGAAATTAGTAGTCCCTTGTAAACAGAGCTGGTGCGAGGTGCAAGTGTTTTCTGTGTAGCATCTTCCCTTCAACTCTACGTTGATTGCTCTAAGGAAATACAGCTAATGGTGGACTGAGATAGATCAGGAATTTTTATATTCTGTTGTCACTCCATGTCAAGAAATGAACTTCTTGCTGCTGTTGATCCATTTACAGTACAGTAGTCAAACTTCAGTGAGAACTTTAAACTATTCCAGATGGCCGTAAGATAGATGTATGTATTCTGCATATCACTAATAGCCAGAATTACTTGCAGCCTTTTAGTTTCTGTTTTATTTTACTTCTGACTCTCAAAACATTATCTGAATTTATGGTCTGAGGCTGAGGAAGTTTGGATGGCAGTAATCATCAGTACCAGACAAAGGTGAAATTCTTTAAGTAATGTGAAGATTGCTCTGCTTGCTGTGTTTGGGCCTGAAGTAAATTGTATCTTAATTTCAGAATATTTTCCTGTGTTGTATTGGTACTGTCTCAGAATTAATCATGCTGTTATGCCTATATGGGAAAGAACAGTTACATTCTTTTTCTGATTAGTTCCTCATATAGGGGAAAAAGTAGAATATGCTTGTAGTAGTTCCTTAAAGAGGAAGAATAATAAAACTCGACTGCATTGTATGTGAAATACTATACTACCAAACCAATGAGTCAGTATTGTTTCAGTCTTCTGTTTTCAGTACTAACAGGATTTAGTTAGCCATATTTAGCAAAGAAAACACTAAATTACAAAGTGTGAGAAAGTATCATCATCTAAGACATACTTTTAGGAACCTGTCCGCTGGCAAAAATGTCATGAACTTAAACCATGGCAAAAGTTCTCTTTTTCCCATTTTAGATTTAATTTTGTATTTATTGTCATGGGTGTGAAAAGCACGGAGTAGGTTTATAGAGCTCAAAAGTAGTACTGTATATTGTGTTTACATCAAAACAATTAAATGAATTCTTCAAAATTTAAGAGTCAAAATAGTTTTAAAATCTTTTTGAATTTTTTATTTACTGATAAAAAAGTGAAAGAGGAGGAGGGACTCATGGTCACAGGAGCAGCCTTAGCTAAGTAGTCATGGTTAAACATTTTTCTTCTTTATATAGCTACACAGGAGGAAAGAGAGGTCTGAATACTGCTTCCTTCTTATGCATTCTGACAATATGATATCTATAGTGCAAAAGTACCCACAAGTACCTTTCCCTGAAGGAATTTTTATAAAAGACAAGGAAAGACAGGAGCTTATGACCTATTGGTATGTTGCGTAGTGTGGTTTGCTGTTTTCCCCTAAAAAATTATTCATAATCCAAACCCAGAGGACCCTTTTGAAAAACATTAAAATGTCAAACAGCTGTGGTCACTCAGGCTATTTCTAATACCAATTTTGTTAAATCATTTTACTGATGAAGTAGGCCTCCAGATATATTGAAGCTTGATTTAAGAGAATGATTAATTATTTACTACCTGAGCCTTAACTCTTTTTGAATGAACTGTAGTGTTCTGGCATGTGAGAAACATATTTTTGGGTGGAGACTGCTCTTGAAGTTTGTGATTATAAAATGCAAACTCATGCATTCTAACCCAACAACTTTTGAAATTCTGAGTTTGTCTGGACCCATGAATTTTAGAGGCTTAAATTTTGCTTCTAAACTATCTTCCCTCAAGTGCTATGCAGTATCTCAATTATAATGTTTTCGCTTTGAACTATAAATATTATGACACTTGTTTGGAGAAAATTTAGCAATGCTAATGTTAGTTACAGAAGAATTTCAACTAAGAGGCTATTTCCTCTTGCAGAGGTTCCTCAAGTTTAAGTGAGTTTTATTGATTTATAGCTCAGACTTAAGGTTGTATAATGTTTGCATAAAATGTTAAGAAGTTTGCTTTTGAGACAAGCCAAGTAGAGCAAACTGTTAGGCAAACCTATAAAAAATGGCCTATGAGTCAGATTTGACCTTCAGGGCAAGTTTTTGCTACTGACAGGCAGCATAAACTATTTGCCCATTCTTTGACAGACTACGGGCAAGCCTGTCTTCAGGTATGGGTACAGCTTCAAAAATCAAACCTCTTAGCCAGTTAGAAGATATCTACATTTTCCCATCTCCTTTTGTAGGACAGGTGCATATTTTGACCGTATTCCATAAGTTGCGAGTTGAAATAAAATGCACGTTTTGACAGAAGAGCAGTGAAAGATTATTATGCTGACCAGAATTGTCTGTAAGGGCAGTGTCAAACCAGAATGGAACATCTTTTAGGTCTGTACAATTCAGGAATACAGGAGATCAGTGAACAATGCTCTTTTTGCTAAAATTTCAAAATGAAGGAAATCAAGTTTTGGTGGAAAATTTGGGATTAACCTGCCTGGAAAAGCTTGTCTGAGGGATCAAACTCAGTTTTTCACAGAGGTGATGCAGAAAAGTATTTGGATGGTGAGGTGGGATACAGAGCTAGCTTTGAATAATGTACATTTAGTTTTCTTACAGGTGATTTTATCAAATTACACCATCTCATTTAGTATTTCCCATGTCACTTTGTAACTATTACTTTGTGAAGTACTTCCCTACCTCAATATATATTCTTTTTAATGTGTGATGACTTTTTAGTGATGAGTCACTATCATATTTATAATGTAAAATCAGTATTGGTAAATATTTTTGTATAGTAATAGATCATTCAGCTAATCACACTATGAAGTAACTGGCAGTGTACATTAAGGCAGCTGAAGTAGCTGTAAAGATCTCCGTGCTTCATGAGACTCTTCTGTACAGCCCTTCTGTAAGCTGTTCTGTGCTGGATCAAATCCTGGAAACTTGCAACTAGTGTGAGTTTTGTATTTACAACAAATAAGACAGTGTTTAACTTTGGAAATATGGAAGGGGAAAAAAGACAACACTTCTTAAAGGAGGAATTCTAGTAAAAGGTACCTTTTTTTATCTGTTACTTCTCTTGTTCCACTCCTTTGACTGTTACTTGATGTACTTCTTCTTGATGTACTTCTGACTGTCTTCTTGATGTCCCTGTCTCTGTCCACTTGATTTTCTGATTCTCATTTGTAGCATAGTGTTTTGCCTGAGGAATCTTTTACTTACAATTTAGTTGACAGACTCAATTTTAAGTAAATCACTATTTGGTTTTGACTGTTTGCATTATAACAGAGCATCTGCTACTCTAACATTTTGAGAAGAACAGCAAGATCCCATTTGCTGTGCTATGCTCCCTCCTTGAACAAGAGAAAACAGCCTGGCAAAAGCTTTTGTTTGTTATCACATCTGCATCCACACCAGGGATTCTGCTGTGATAGCTGGAATAGGGCAAGAAGTTCAGGTCTCATTATTAATATTTGGTTGAATATTTCTGGAACAGGTCCTTATGGAAAAGGAGAGAAGGCATGTTTGATAGAATAGGGAGGGTTTTGATAGAATAATACACTTTGCTTTCAAAACTTAGAAGTGCATTTCATGATGGCTATAATGGAATGGCACTTCAAAGTATTGATTTAAAAAAAATTCTTTAGAATTTAGGGTACTTTTGGAAGAAAGTAAAGGGTGTGTATCAGTGATATGGTGGAGTCAAAGTTGGAAGAATGCTGAAGGTTTGTTCCCATTTTTAATAAATTATTCTGTATCCTCTTTCCCATATTTGTCTTATAAAGCAAAAGACTGACTAAAGAAAAGACTGACCCATCCCTATAATAATTCTGACGCCAAGCCATTTTTATTTTTTCTGTTAGCATCATTTTCTCTGGTGCCCCCTTTTCCTATTTTTCTTACATTTGTTGAACAGTCCTTTTTTTCCCTGCTTCTTTCTCCATTACAATGACATACCTGTAAGCAATGAGTAAGGTTGTGCTTAGAGGCTGACTGGAAATATTTTAAAGTGCTTCAGTACAAAAGCCTGTTTCAGCATCCATGTGTTAACATCAACATTTAAGCTGGTTTTTAAGTAGCAATGAACCTTCTTGTTAGCATGAGTAATCTGACTATTGGAGAATTAACAGTGAATTAAACATTTTGTAAAGATGCTGTGCAATTCAGGCAAAAACCCCAGCTGTTAAATTTTACAACACACTATGAAAATCAGCTTCTAGAGCCATGTGATTATGTGATTTAAATTTTCATAAAATAAAAAAAATTAACCTGTGTTAGTTTGTAGCTACCGACAAAAGCAAAAAGTTAAAGACTGAAAATTGGGAATGCCAATAAAAAGGATGTATTTAAAAATAAAATATTGATGATTTTCAAGTACTCTGGCTACTCAGTACCTCACTGTACAGAAACAGGGAATTCTGACTAGATTATCATAATGCTAATTAAATAAAAGGTGGTAGGGAAATATTCCCATTGTGAGTTGTTAGTTCTACCAGCCTCAGAAAACATTATGGCACAGTAAAATGTAGCTAGTTATACTGAAGGAACATGACAGAAAAGGGTGCTGGAATTAACTCCAAATGGCAAATAAAATGGCAGATTGGCAGGCTTTTCAGCAGAGTGGATAAGGTAGTATTAAAAACAGTGTCATTCTGTCCCTGTAGCTGTTGTTTAAGTTGTTTGGTTTCTTAAGTGTTTTTGTTTGGGGCCAAGAAATGCAAGAAGTGAGGCCAAGATGTTTACCCTGCAGGGAATGGCTGCATAGCACAGGGGGATGGAGGCAGCAGTTTGGCTCACCCATCACCAGCCTGGTCAGGTGCTGCTGTTGCTGCTGATGCCGTGAGTGCTTTTGTGTGGCTGAAGGCTTACATAAGCAGCAAGGATTGTGTTTGATGTAGTTGCTATCTATGCTATGCTGTATGTTGGATCTTTTTGGGTAAGAGAAGCTTGCTGTCTCAGCTGTGACTTTTTAAAGCTCCTGAACTGTAAAATGACAAAAAAAAGTAGATAAATTCTAATGCTTTCACTTAAAATGCTGTTTCTTTTCTGTGAAATCCTTCAGCTTGTTGCAAAACCTTGTAACAAAACGTTTTTAAAATCAATAAATGGGCATTTTTCAGTATTGTGAATAATACTGACATAGCACAGATTTCACTGCTGTCTCTGCACTCCATTAAAAAAAGTAATTGTGATTAGTGGGCAGAAGGATTTTTTTTTTTTTCTGTGAATAAAGAGAAGTATGCCTTCTAAATAAGACAAAACAAATGGTTTAAAAAAAAAAATCTGTGTTGCAAGAAGCAACGATTCAAAGCATGGAGCTAATTCTAATTCAAATGCTACTTAAAAATATTTTTAAACAAAAGGTGAACCAATTAAACTTCAGCGGGTCAAATTGCATAGTTTTGTAAGTTGAAAGAAATATTTTTAATAGAGAATGAAAATAATTCCACAGGTAATGTTGAATGCTTTTAAACATGTTGGAATGAGAATAATCCCTATCTGCATGTTAGAGATAAAAACTAGTATTTTACTGTTAATATCATTTGGACGCAACAGTTTCATAGGGAATTATATCTTGTTTCATGAACAGAGTGGAGAATCAGAATTTTAGCTCAGTTGTGGAATGAAAGAAAAATGTTTTACAGGTAATTTCATCCCATTAAGACAATTTTTCTATTTCTTCAGCTAATCTGATGCTTTCTCCTTTGAGTTAGTGCATTTGTTTCTCTGAATTTTTGTGCCTGTAGTTGTTGGTCAATGATGTGGCACTGTATTTTTCTAACAGGACAGATTTGTAACTGTGTCACTCAGATATCAGAGCTTTCTTGTCTATTGTTTGAGCAGCTTATGCTTTGCTTCCTTTCAGGAAACCAAGTGCACCATTTTTACAGGAAGTTCGGTCTTCAGGGCATGGTCAGCAGTCTGACTTTTGTGCTACTCTAAGGGATGAACCCATGAGCAACAGGCAAAAGTTCATTTAGCTTTTTTTTTTAATAACGATGTTGAATTCCTGTAATGGAGGTCATTATGAAAACTTGGCCAGGGTGTGTGGGTTTTTCCAGCCAAGTCAGAAAGAGGTCTTCCTAGATAATTTTGGTAGAATATGGTAAATAAGCAGTTAACTAAAAAATATTTGCCTTTTTTGCTTAGTATTGGTGACAATGATTGCATGTTGAGTACATTCAGTTTTGAATTTAACACACAAACTTCTCAGTTGAAAAAGGTTTATATTCTGAAATATTCCTTTTCCCTTAGCATATAAAACAACTGTTTTTGAGTCAAAGTTAAACTGCTGGTGGGGTGGGGTGAGGAAGGGAAAAGACAGTTCTGATACAGAGGTTCAGCCTTTTTGTCCATGGTTGCTTGTGGCTTTGAATCTAGCGAAGAAAAAAAGAGAATTTAGCTTTTTCAAGGACTCTGATAAGAACACTTCTCAAAGCATATGCTCAAGAATGTTACTTGTACAGCTTGCACAAAAACATTTTGGGTTAGATGGTGCCTTATCACTTCAAGGCACAGCAAAACAGTTCAAAAGAGGAAAAAGAGCTATCATTTCCGGGTCGTCCTGATGTCGAGCTGGTCCATTAGTGGCATACAGCAGCCCATGAGACAGCACTGGTGATGGTAGCTCTGCCTGGACTTTCCGTGTGTGACCTGGGGTGACCTGGGGTACCTAGAGTGCTTTAGGGTGGGGAAGCCCCACTCATCCAGCCCATGGGCATGGGAGCCAGGTGGATTGGTCCTGTACCCATCTGCTAGACCCTGCATGCCATAAGGGAATTCTTGCAGCTGAAGAACATCCATAACAGAGACTAAATCTTCTCAGTGTGTTTAGTGTTGTCTGTGCAGATAGATGCTGTTTCTCTTTTTCCTCACGCTTTGCTTTTTCAGGATCAGGAAATAGGTGGACATTTGCTGCTCTCTCTACCATGTTTACACATCTTTTTTCTCCTACTGGCAGTCTCTCTGTTAACTATGCAGTCTGCAGTTATGAAAAGCTGGATCATGAAGAGTTATTGTTGTGGACCTCAAGCCCTCACCCTGCTTTCTGACACAGAATTTCCATTTTCCATTATGCTGCTGTTACTGAAATGGCTGATTTTTGGCCTGGGCTCCAGGATCCTCTCTGACCTCGAGCAGAAGGGGAGCTATTGCTTCAGTGCTAGATCACTGTATAAGTATGAAGTGTTTATCTTTGTTATATTTCACTGATTATCAACTAATAATCTATCATTTAATTCTCCTCTTACTTGTAAAATCTGTAGCAAATACTTCAGATCTACTGGGATTTTACTTGTGAATTTTTTTGTTTCTTCTCCCATACTCTTTTCTGCCCTCACAGAAGTGAAGGGGCTCAGCTCACAATGTATTTTTTCTCTTTATCTCCTTCCCCTCCAGTGCTGTCTTCTTCTGGGCAGTTCCTATCTGCTCCTTTTTCTTTTGATGTTTTTGCCCTGCTATTGTTTTAATAATGTAAAATCCCAAGTTTTAGCTTGTTATTTGTAGTTACTGTCCGTTTGCTTCCTCTGTTACATTTTTCTTGCAGCTGTGCTTTTTTTCTTTTTTTCTTTGGTTTTCTGGGGTAGTTTGTATCAGCTGATGCCAAGCTTAGCATCAGCTATAGGTTGTGAGAAAGAATAGCAGAGAGAAAGTAAGTGCAGCAATGGAATCAAAAACTTGGTTATCAATGTATATATTACTATATTTATACTCATGTTCTGTGTTTCCCAGCCATCTTTTTAAATAATCCTCTTTATTGCTGTTACTATGTTTTCACTCCTATTTTTGATTTCTGCAATTAGTTAGTATTGTTAATAGTAGTTAAGTAATTGGTTATTACTTAAAATGGTAGAGATTACAAAAGATAGTGCACTGAGAGCAGGCGATCACATTTGAGGTGGAACACTTTCTAGAAGCTTCTGAAATTCTGTCACATGAGTTGAGGGCTAGAAATCAAGGGAGCAGTGAACATTAACAGAATTGCTCATTCCAAGCATTTCCCTTCAAGTTCTTTTTAAAACCCAGTACAGCCAGTTTGTATACATTTTTTTGTATGAGTTTAGCTGAGTTTAGTTTAGTTTAATTTCTGGGCATACGGCAGCGATACGGGATATACATCATAAAGTCACCCAAGACACCACTGTAATCTTGACATCTGGACACTTGTTAGATATGGTCAGTGGAAAATAAACCTGACCTCCGAATATCTTCTCACTGAGAGGTGAATGCTGAATTGGCTTGGCCGAGAAGCTGTTGCCTCACCATCCCACATTCTTTCCTGCAGTGAAACACAGTCTAGTTTGTTAGTGGTTGCTGGGGTTTTGAGGAAGGGAGCGGGAGGTGCTGGAGGCAAGAGGACCTGTTTGTGCACTTGCTCAGGTTACGGCTTTTAATGACATTGAGGTTATCTCTCCTGTCTGGTGCATCCTGCTGTGCTGCTTATGAGGCGATACCCAGCAAGCGATGTCCTGTTGTTTGTAGCTTCTCTTTGATGTTTTTTATTTTAGTTGGGAGCAAGTAACACAATGGTGAGTGGCATCAAAACTGTTTCAAATATTTGAAACTTAATGTCTCAAATTCCATGGGACACCAGTGTGTCTTTATGCATTGGTATAACTATATGTTGTAGCAGGTATGAATAGCATAACTATTGTAATGTCATGCCAACAGTTTGAATTACCTTTAGTGGTTGATAAACTTTCTTTTAAAATTGGAGCTCCAGAAGCAAAGCATTCTGTTCCTCAGTGAGATGGATTGTATTGCACTCCTAGTGCCCTTCATCATTTCAGGGACTGTCTTCACATTTAGGAAATTGCTAATTATTTGTGTTGAAGAAATAGGTTGATTTCATTACTTAAAGAATTAGCAAAAAGCTAATTCTCTGATTCTTAATGCATTGATTATTTAGTTCTCAGATCCAGTTTTTACAAGCCACTGTGCCCTATAAAGGAAAAATTAATAATAACCAATCAAAAAACCCCCCAAGCAGATGAAGATGCCTCTTAACAAATTATGTCTGTAGAAAACACAGGACAAAATAACTAAACATCTCACCTTAAGTAAAGAAAAAAAATCTTAAAGAAAACCCCAACCGAATAAGCAAACAAAAACAACCAAAAAAACCACCAACCCACCAAACAACAAACTAGCTGCAGTAGTAATTAATGAATCTATTAAATTCCATAAATATGCCCTAGGAGTCTTGGAATGGTGACCATGAGGAAACCTGCCATTCCATGTCTGTGCAACTGTTACCACTTCAGTACATAGTTGTAACGCTATGAAACATAAGAGCAAATACAGTACAATTCTCTTCTCGTCCTAGCAGAATGTGTGAGAAGAAAAATGGATACAGAAATGTTACAAGTGGAAAGCTTGCAGTAAAATTTCCTGCTTTTGAATGAAATTTTATATAGGGATTTATTCCCCAGGTGTATGGGTGTCTCTTACCTAGAATGCCCTGGTTTGTGTTTGGCTCTTGGTATTTTGTGTACCAAGAAGTGTCCATTCTCAAGAAGTGACAAACTATGCTACAGTAAGAACTATATTCAGCTTTATGTAGGTGTAGTTTAACAATCATTGCATTATGTGAATTATTTTTATTTTTAATTATATTGTGATCTACCAAGAATTGCCAGATCATCTGCAAAGTTTATCATAGATGACAATGTTTGCATTCTCAGAAAAAACACTGCTAATGTCACAAGATGTGTGTTTGATAAAGAAGAATAATTTACAGACAGTCTAATGGTAATTAGAAGCCAAAGGGTATTTTGATTCTGAGATAATTGTTACAAGATAGGTAACTAAAAATGTTAGGGATTTGCTCAGTTTAGCAAAGGCTTAAAATTTGCTGTTGTGATTGTTAAAGAAAAGCAGTGAGCATTTTTTCATTTTCCAAAATCATATCAGGATAAAGGATTTGTAAATAGAGAAATTTACTCCATATTTTCAGTTGGAATGGTTATCAACTCTGTAAACCCTGGCTACCAGCCGTGTTCATGCTTCCCTGTGGTAACTGCGTCTTTCTGGGTATGTCAAAGACATCTTTATACAATTCCTGCAACCCTTCAAACAGTGTGTAAAGCCCTGCAGTACTTCCAAAGGAAGGCACTGCAGGTGTCTTTGCACAGGTGTAAGAGTACTTTGGGCAGTGTCTTGTTCACTTTTGTTGCTTCTCAACCCATTACCACACATGCACACATGTGTTTGCCATTCTTGTCCACCCTTCACCAAGTGAAAGCTGACAGGATAAAATGTCTTTTCCTTTTGTCCCCTGGCAGCCTCGTTTCTGTTATACCAGGTGTTCCCTGGATGTGCTCTCAGACGTACTCTAACAAAGTGTTCTCAGTGTGGATCCTGTAAAACTCGTACCAGCAGTTTCACTACAGTATTTTCATTACAAAGGACATCCTGTTTCATAATAATGTATTGTATTCATTTTGAAGATGTCCTCACTTCTTACAAGAAGCAGTTCTAAAAAGGTGGTTGATGCTGTTAGTTGATACTTTGTTTTCCTTGTAAAGTCAGCATGGTATAAAAAATTCAGTGTAAAAAAATGATTTTAAAAGATAGATGGTGTCTTGATAGTACCTTGTTATTTAGTTAATGTATGCCTTCTCTGATATGGTAGCTGCAGTATATGCTATTTATGTCCCAGAAAATATTCAAAAATAATTGCTGACAAAAGCCACTTCACAGGTTGACTCAGAGGTACATCTTGTAATCTGAATGTTAATATTCTGGATAGCTAGACAGAGAAAACTATTGATGTAGTTAGAAGATCATATTAGAGACTAGTCAGGATTTTAGTTAGAAAGTGGGGATGGAGGAGGATTGAGATACTTGAGTTCTCCCAGTTTCACTAAAATGTTATTCTTATTGAGCGTATAACACGTACAATATATAATACCTTTGAAAAGTTAAGATTTTTTGCTAGTCAGTGGGAAATATTGCCTTTTATATCTAAAGAATTTATGTTTTCTCCAGAAGTAATTTAGAATCACCTTAATTTTACTCTAGAATTCAGGCAGCCCCTGGCTTTACTGTGCAATTCTTGACTGTCATCTGCTTTATTTTCTCCCTTAAGCTTAAATTGTTGTTACGAAGAAGCACTGATAAAAACCGGAGGCCTGATTCTTACCCTCCTTACGTATGGTCCATGTGATCCATGCAGAGGGAGCAGTGACCACTGAGATCAAACAGTTCTTCCTGCTCAAATCACCATGTAAATCTTGGCTTTCAGTGTTAGAGGACCCAATCAGGACCTCTGTATTTCTGAAAAAGCTCATCTTACTGTATTTGGAACTGTTTTGGGAAGAGAGAAGTGTTAAGAATACTGTCAAGTGAAACAATATGTTGCATTTTCTCAATATTTGAAAATACCATTACAGTTTTTACAACCAGGAGTTGTGCGTTTTATTCTTCCCACATCCACCTGCAAAATACTGTTACTGTGGCCTGATTTGTCATCATAAACTATTGTGTCATACATAAAGAAAAAAATAGTTCTTACCTCTCTGGGTGTGTAGTCATAACCCAGGCTGTAAACTGGAAAGTATTTTTTCCATCACTCTCATTGGCCAGCATAGCGAACTCCACGGGTGTCTGTATCAGCTGCCTTGGAATTGCTTTTGATGTGATTAGGCTACTAATTAACTGTCTCAATTCTTCTCTCCCTCCTGATGTTTTCTTTTGATTCACTTTGACTCAGAGGAGTCTGCATTCAGTGTGTGTTTGGTTTTGTGTTTTGTCTAAAATCCCTAATGATAGCTTAGACTGTCCTCTTTTGGTTGAGAGTTTCCCTCTGTTGACATACATTTTTCTGCTAAATGCATGCGTCAGGATTTTTCTTTTAACAATAGCTAGGACTTTGCAAGGTGTAAAAACAGTGTACGGTCAGAGTGCATATATACATGCATATTCGTTTAAAGTGTGCTAGGGCTTTTACAGGCTGAAAGAGAATGTGCATAGTTACTTCAAAACCATCAAAAACCATAATAAATATTTACTACTTGAATTCACCAGATAGTAACCTTACAATTAAATTATTCTGTAAAGTCAGTTAAATAACAGCAGAAGTTATTGTATTAAGGCCCACTTTGCAGGGAAACCAACTACAAGGAAGTGTGAAACACGCTAATAGATTATATGCTATAGCAATATATTGCCTTTTTATTGCTTTTCCACAGGCAGCAGATTCATGTGCAGTTATTACTACCTATATTATCTGCTAGTTTTCTATCAAAAAAGATTCAGTCTATTGAATCATTAATCTAATATTTATCATTCTTATTGAAAATCCACTAGTGTTAGCACTGTATAAAATATTGACTTAAATCTACTGGTTTTGCTAAAGATTAAAAACATATTAACCTGAAAAGCAGTTTCTTAGGACATTTTGAAACTACTCATTGTAGATGTTTGAAATGACAATTTTTCTATGTTGTCTGAGGAATGATTTTTTTCTTAAATCTTTAACATATAGTAAGTGACCAGTACCATCCTGATTTGATGATGCTGAATGTTCATCCAACACACATTTGAAATTTTGATGTGCATTGCATTAGTTAGTGAATATCAAGAATAACATTTTTGCTCATACATAGAGTGTAAAATGGGATCTTTTGTAGCAGCACATGGCCTGTTTAGAATGATATAACAGGCGCTGAATGTTCACATATCAAACAAAATGCCATCTTTCTGTAGAAAAGAGGTGTCAAAAAGTTTCTTTGTACCTTTAACGCATGTGATTATGTAGTACAAAATGCAGAGTTTGTAAAATTTCTTGAATATACAGGCAAAAAATGAATAATTCAAAACAACTCATAAGTTCTACATTCTATTGTATCTTTTATAACGCAGGCAGAAGATAGCATTGTGTTCCCAGTAGAGCTGAATTTGCACAAGTTACACCTCGGAAAATGCCAGATGGTCTATGGTCTACTTTTGAGAGCTGTCACATATGTAAAGATTTGAAAAAAGAAAGACAGCTGAATGAGAGCAGTGGATCATTAAAGAGAGAGTGAGAGTCCCTGGGTATCACTGTGTTTTAAGAAGCATTGTGTCGTTCTCCATATTACACCTTTTTTTTTTTTTTTTTTTTTAAGATATACACAACCTTTAAAAAATAAGGTAAAAATATTTCTGTTACAAACTGAGTGGTTGTGGTTTAATCTTGTAACTGTCAATTGCTTTTGTTCTTTATGCTAGAATGCGGTCATATGGTTCCTAATTGGTTTCAAGTGTGTTTTAACTATAAGATTCAAGTCTCCCTAGTGCAAAATTATCAATAAAGTTAAAATAAATTTAAATTGAGATAACTAATCCATTTGGGGTTTTATTCCATTTTGATTTGACCTGGGTATCACATGTGAATACTGTAAAGCCAGTCAGCTAAAAAGTTGTATGTTAATGCTAAAAGACTCAAGTAAGAGTACTTTGGGAACAGGATTACTTAATAAAAAATTAAAATTAAAAAACCATAGAAAAGTCCCTAAACCCTTACTAAAAATAATAATAAAAGCGAAAACATAAACATCTTGTTTAGATTTCCAAGACTTTCCATTTACCCCTAGTTTGACAGAAACACACCTAATTTTGAAAATTGAATTTTGGATATTTTATCAAGTTACTGTATTGTAGCAAAGCCCCAAAAATATACAAACAATTTGTAATCTGCCACCACCAATTTCACTGGCTTAGAAAAGCTCATAACTGTCAGTTTTATAAACTGGCATCCAGACATAGAGAATTTTTTTAATAGTCTATTGCTTGTGTTTATTGAGGAAGGTTAACTGCTCCCCAGCAATTCTAGTTCATTAGTACAACTGCACTGCTCTACAGCAGGGAATCATAGGCAGTGCAGGGTGAGGAAACTTCATTACATGAAACATGAAAAACACTGTTCCTTAATTACAAAATGTATACTTAAGTGGGCGAATGAAGATAAAATTATGAGGTGCTGTGGACATAAACACTGAATTTTTAGAGAGTAAATTTTAATTTCTGACATAGGCAAAGATTTTTGACTGTGGTTACGTCTACATTGACTATTTTTAAAATGGAAGGAATTTCTTGATTTTTAATGAAATTAATTTTGCACATACATGGAAAGCAAATCTACGCAAAGGGTTCCTGGTAATATACTTACAATAATACTTATTCAGATAGGAGAGAGTTCACTAAAAATTTGTTTTGGGACCTTTATGAGAGTTTGGAAATGTTAACCAAATGCATAGCAGAAATTGAATTCCAAAGTGAAGAAAGGGCCTTGCTTATGCTTCTGTTCTCAGATTTTGCAAACACTAATACAAAATTGAAGGAGAAGCAGTTTCAGCATTGTCAATAAAAAAGTCTTTGGGCAACAGTTAGTTCTTCAGGTCTCAGATAACGTGCTCCCGTTTTCTTGGCTTGGAGGTTTCTGAGCGGTTACTACTGGTAATGGAAGGGAATGATCTTTGATCTTTTCTCTTCCGTGTAACATCTTTGGGGAGTCTAAAACAAATGTTTCCCCCAACCTGTCGTTTCTTTCCTGCAACAGAAAACTACCACTTTGGTCAAGTAGGTTCAAGCAGGGTTACGCTGACCTAGATAGGTGTGGGCAGTCAAAGCTATCTTCCAAAAACCTTAGTGGCAGTGACTAAAATATCAAGTGGCAAGAAAAGCATGAACCAGTTGATATTTAAATTATTACGAAAAAGAATCCTTTGTTGCCTGTGAGCGTGACCAGGATATAAAGTTTAAGATTTGTGTGAAGTTTAATCTGGAAAAGTTTATGATAGTGGAGAAAGCAGTCTGAGAATGGTGTTAGTGTTCTGAATAAAAGGAAAGCATTGAGGATTCGTTAGGCAAATTTAGAACTGAGTCCTTTTAGAGACCATGTTGGTCTGTGTCTCCCAGTAGTATTTGTTGCAAAATTTGTTAACTTGCACCTGAAGTGATCAGAGGAGATGTTTCTTTTAGAGCAAGCTAACCATAATTATCTATGTGTATTTTTACCTTGTAAACAGTTTAATCTATATGTGAATCTATACTGTGAAATCATCAGAAAATTGATATGAGCCATCTGAAAAGAGAATGAACTGCAGCAATGTTTTTCCTTACTGCTGGGGCTAATTCCTTGTCCACTGAGTATCTAATAGACTCTGAACTTTTTCTTTGACATAACATTTTCAAATAGTTGAAGATTGGACTGTCTGAAAACCTCTTTTTGTCCAAGCATGATGCAGTAGTGTTTTGATTAGGAGAGGTGATTGGGCTGATGCTTTTTGATTGTGAAATCCTGTTGTGTTACTGTGTGTACAGTTTAATTACTTTTCTGCCACAAAATCTGCATTTTTTTTTTCTAAATAAGAATTGTTAAATTGAGACCACTTTTTTTTAATTACAAAGATTTACATTAAAAAATCATGCATCTTTTCTTTAGTTACAGACTAAAGAATACATGGGAAATCCCTTTTCCATGTTGTTACAAATATTCTCCTTTATGATACAGTAGCTCAACACAGAATGGTCAAGTTTCATGCTTACTCATTAGAATGAGTTTATAACACGTACTCTCAGGGACTTAGTCAGATCACTGCAGATTCTTGCCTTGATGGGGTTGGGTTTTTTTTTTCCTTTGACCATTTTAGCATTGCCATTAATCCCTAACTGGCCCATTACAGCCATTTCTAAAACTGTGGTTCTGAGTTGAAGAATATGGAGGGGGGACTCTGGCTTGCCATAGGTGTTTGAATGCATGCTCCTTCTGGTTACTTCCTCCACAGAACCACATTTTGATAGGTTTTGTACTTCTCAGTAATCCATGATCTTTATGAATTTAAGCTCCAACTTGTTAGTTTATTATTAGATATTCCTGTTCTTCTCTAATATACTGGTCTGTGACTGCTGAGTGTCAGGGGGACACTGGGTTATTTTCTGAAGGCTGGCAGGTTGGCCAGCCTGCATCTTAGCCTGTTACTAGTATGCATGTTTACTCCTACACTTTTTCTCTCATTTGGGTATATTTCACACATTTTTCATCAATACATCATTCCCTCAATACAAGTTTGTCTCAGTTTTGTTCATTTGTTCCCACTCTTGACTTTTTCCCTTTCTTCAAATTGCTTGCATTATTCTCTCTGTGCAGTTCACAGAGCCTTGCAAGGCTTTCCTTGCACTGCTGAATGGGCAATCTAGGCCTCATGCAGAAGTGAGGTGCTTTTTGAATACCTAATAGTTATTGTTAATCTAGAGATATTTTTTTGCTTTGTTGTCTTAATGGGGGAAGGTTAAATTGTCAGTCTGTTTTTAGATCAATAAGAGCCAGGAAAGTTGCATTCCCAGTCTAGCCTAAAGTGTTCAGTTATCAATTTACAATTTAAATTAACTCTTTCTTTCTTGCACTTTAAGCACAACCTCAACGTTTGCCTCAACCAAATACTTCAGCACTGGAAAGGAGTGAGGAAGAAAGTGGCAAAATCCAAAATGGCCATGTGGGTCTGAGTAAGGGAAGTGGAATTCACAACGGGGTCAAGCACATGCCTGCAGACAACAGAAAGCTTTCGGCTCCCGTTTCAGAAAAAATGCACAGGAAAATTCAGTCCACCTTGTCTGTCAACAGCAACAGCAGCAAGAAGAGTAAAATAAGCTCTGCATTTTCTCAAAAGCCAGGTACTTCACCAGAAGGTAAGCTGATATTCTTATTAAAAAACCCAAAGCGAATAAAGACCAACCAAACCTCAGTAAAAATTATGCAATCAACTGAAAATAATTGAAAAGCATGACTTATGCTCCAGAAGCAAATAGAAGTTACTAAGATAAAAGACAAGCTTCTTTCCCAAAGAAAAATGTTAAGTATTTGAAGGAAAGGGAAGGAATGGGAGAGTTCTTGCTTTCAAATGTTTGGCCAACATGATCTGATAATGTCTTAGTCTCTGTACTTAGTATCCTGAACTGAGAAACTCCTGTCAACATTGTCACACATGCACCAGAAAAAAAAAACATTAAAGTACTACTAGTTCAAAGCATAGTAAATATTTAAATCCAGTAATGGCAGGCTCTGTGAGGGTAGGCTTTGCTTTTGAAATGTTCTGTTAGCTGATATCCTTTTTAGCCATGAGGTCTGGACACTAGATAATAAAACATCGACCTGTGCTTCAGTGTGCCTTATGCTATATTTGGGATGTAGATAATGTGCATGAAAAAGCTTTGTACTCCTTCTGCGTAGCTTAAATAAGCAAAAGTAAATAATTTCTCTTATGTTTTAGCTGTGTCTCTGTGCTCTCTGCTTGCATTTACACTCAGGGTTCCAGAGCTCCATGGCCTTCCATTAGCACTAATATACTCAATGGATTTTGCTACTGCCCTTAACAAGAAGAGTGTAGAGGCACCAGAAATTTTATTGGTTTGAGGCAAGCATAGATGTGACTGGTTAAAAAAACACCTCCAGAGGGAGGGGACAGACAGATTCTTAGAGAAATGGGAGACAGTAAGTGTTCAGTGAAATGGGGAGGATTGTCAGTCTAGATGAAAGGAAGAGGGATCAGAAGGACCGCGTGTAGCGGCCTGAACGAAGACTACTGATGTCAGTGGAGTGACTCCTTTTGACTTCAACTACTTTAGTCAAACTTACTCAGTGAATATGTGTAGTAATATCAAGAACAGCTTCACTCAGAGCCTTCCATGGGCTGGTCCCCCTTGCTATTGTTTATTTTCATATTTGTCTTCAAGAATCTACTGTTACTTTTCTGTTGCACTTTTAGTCCTCTAACATTTCTTTCCAAAATCACAACTTCATACTTCCTGTATGCCCTTTTCTGTTATGTGAAATATTCTTATATGGTTCTCCTTAGTGCATTTCGGCAAGACTCTATCTGAAGTCTTAGATCTGTTCATGTGACTGAAGGAAAGTGCAGGCCTCTGAATTTTAAAAAATTCAACCTCTGAATAAAAAAAAAAAAATGTAGTTTCAAAGAGGCAGTGCCTGCCCTGTTCATTCCCCTATATCATTAATTATGGCAAACATTTCCTTTTTCTTCTAAAATTATCCTGTAATAAATACAGTTGTTGAGGGTTTTTTTGTTTAATAACTGAATATAATTATGTCAAATGACTAAATGATTGAGGAGAAAGTTAATGATACCTTCAGATTTAGCTTTAAATTCTAATGTCTGATTTTAATATCCAACACAATTGTTAGTAGCCTGAAACTGCCGTTATATAATATTTTTATATACAGTCAGAAATGTTATTATTCTTAAATGCATGTCTGATTAGAATTTAGATAATTAAATAGTGTTGTCACATTGTATAACTTGCATTCTTTCAAAGCACAGAAATACAGGGTAGTCCTATTGTCACATGCTGTTTCTCCAGTCACCTAATAGCTAAGGTTAAATATAGTCAACATTGTACATCTGATACATTGTAATGTTCTCATTTTGAATGTGAGAACTTGGATATATGCTCTGAATAGCGTGTCCCGTTTTGCAAATGTCTGCAGCTCTGCAGTTTGCTGTTACCCAGTCCCAGTGAAGCACAGGTTTTATCGTGCAGTGATTAAAGTATGTCTGGTGTATTGGAATATGCCCGTAAGGGAGTATTTGTTTGTAAAAGTGATTTTCTGGTTTTGAAATTTATTTTGCTTTACAGTTTTCTGACAGACATGTTTCATATTTGTGTAAACACATCTACATGCACACATGTACAAGCCTTCTGACAGCTTCTTCTGCTTTTCAGCAAGGTACCCTATGGGGCTGCATGACAGAACTATAAACTATAAGTAGTATTCTTATCAAGCTGTTGCCTTTCAGGAAGTATCAATACATACTTTATTTGTTCTATCAGCCCAGTTTTTTGGAAGATGCACAATCAGAAAGTCTGGCAACAGTCACTTGAAATATCTAAATTAACACAATGAAGAGCTCTCTATTTAAGGGAAAAATGATTTGCTGATAACTTAAAAATAATTGTGTTATTACTACAAGTTATGTTAACCCCTTATGACTACTTCTGGAAGGCTGCACTATAAAAACCTGATAAAATTAGCCCAGTTACTTGTTCAAAGGACTGTAATTGCATTTAAATCAGGAATATATGCATATATATGCATATATATATATATGCGCTTGATAAATACATCTGACTATACTGTCAGAAGAGTATATTAATTGCATATACACCCTTTCAAAATGGTATACACAATTTGATTTGAACCTAACTTCTACAGCTTCTTTGTATAATAAACATTTTTTGGCAAGGAGGTGTTTTTCTGAGCAGTTGCCTCTTCTGATTCAATGACATTTCTGTAGAGGCTATTGACAAGGCTTACAGGAAGATGGAAACTATTATGGAAACTATTGAAAATTATTTGCAACATTGCTCAACTACTTGGCTTTGCTTTAACTTGTACCGTGTTAACCTCATAAGCCAGTAGTTACTGCTGAAGAATGGCTGGGTTTGAATTTACTTGAAGATGTGTATTTGTATTTGGGCACATCTGTGTAGTGTACTAATATGAATTCTAGGCAGTTTTTTAAAGGGTCTTATGCAGAAAGAGACAAACTATATTTATTTTGTACTGTGAGTAATGAATCACCTGAATTAACTCACCTACTTTGTTTACTATAGCATCCAGAAAGTTTTAGTAGAAAGAAATAAGGTAAACTTGTACACTTTCAGATATTTCAATTCACTTTAATTTTGCTATTCCTTATGTAGTCCCTTGGATTTTATAATCTAGTCGCTAGCCTTGTTTGTTTTTTCACACCTGAAAATACACACCTTGTATTTTTACTTCATCTGCATTGTCTTCCTCCTTAAGTGTTCTGTTCTTTTGTCAGTCAGAAGACTAACTGAATTAAGTGAAGGAAAGTGGCCAGAGAAAAGAAAAAAGGAAGAGAAGTGAAAATTCTGTCTGTCAAGCTGAGTTTAAACTACAGAAAAGAGAAAAATACTTTTCATTTTTTTCTTATTCCCTCTCAAAAGCTGCCTTCTTCTTGATTCTTCCTAAAAGACAAGATGTGAATATTTGGACCACCACACTTGGTTGTAATGCAAAGTTTGTTCAGGTCTGGTAATTTGCTCTAGAATGTTGTATCTGTTGACAGAACAGAGAACCTGGAAAGGCTTGAAGCAGGATAGAATCAAGAAACATGATGGGCTTGTCCGCCATCCTGCCCAGGAATATATTCATGCTTATGCTTATTTGAAATGTAGCATGCTGCTTCATATACAGCAGATTCCAGTATATTTAATAGAAAGCTAAATGAAGCTCAGTATTACTTTACCCTGGGTAACATGTCTTCCCATGACGGTCAGTACTGCTCCAAGCTACTAGGCAATCCTAACACAAGCTATGAAGCCTCCCGGTCTGCCACCCCTCAAAAATCCACCCACCACAGTTAAGAACTCTTCTATCAATTGTTCCAGCAGCAAATTTCACTTGTTCTGTGGGTCACACGTTGTGAGCTTTTGGAACTGAATATGTGTAGGAAATGCTTAAAATGTAACAGACATTTTGGTAGCAGTAGTATAAAAGCTTTAAAAACTTCTTTTTTAAATGAGTCTGTAGTACATGTAGTCGTGTCAGCATTCCAGAATATGCTGGTTAGAAATACTTTCACATCCAGTGAGACTTAAGAGGGTGTGAGTGCACTCACCAGTTCTGCTTTTCCTCCACATCTATTATTAATCCATATTGTCCCTGAAGAAATCTTACTCAGCTCCATAACTTACACTACAAAAAACCAAAGGAATTATGAAATAGTTGGAGTGTCACTCCTAAAAAGCAGTTTTTAAACACTGTTTCAGTTCTAAAGATTTTTCAAAGGGATTGGATAGGTTTCAGTGAATATTGGGAATAAAAAATTTTTTAGCTCAAAGAAATTTTAATAATATTTTGAATTATTTATGCCAGAGGTGTCACAGTACTTCCAAAACTCTGGTTGGTAGGCCACTAGCAAAGAGAATTGTTACTGTCTTGCACCTGTTTGTTATGAGCAGTGGAGAAAAACACCTTGGAAACATGAAAAAGCAATGTAAATGAATAAAAAGGAAGGCAGTCTAGCTGCTGTGATCAGATGCATCGGTACCTGTCCAGAGCAACTTAAAAGAGAGGAGGTCTAAGGGAGACAGCAGTGAGGCAGCAGAACAGTAGATCTAGATGTCAGGAAATGAAGACAGATGAGTAACTGAATACATACATACATGCATACATACATACGTGTATCAGAGTGGTGGAAGGTAAGTAATAATGACATGCAGAGTTGGAGGAGGAAAGGAAAGAAGTTGGACGGGGGAAGGGTGGAAGAGGAATTTAATTAAGGGAGTGAAGGGTCAAGGTATGTGCTTATTATTTTCTAAAATACAAACCAAGTTTTCCTACCAAATCTTTATGAAGCTTGATGTTACGCATTTTTTGAATCAAAGCAATCATTTATGAAAAGTTAAGGATGGAGAGAGGGAATACAGGTTTTAATTAATTTTTAACATGGAGCTCTCGCTTCTGGTCAAGTTGTGACCTCAGAAGTTACTGTGTTTGGCAGGGAAGTTCCCACAACTCCAATGACTCGATAATTTGAGTTTAATGTCGTACTTCACATACTCAAAAGGCTTTGAGCACACACAATTGCTGTATTCATTTGGAAACAGCAGATATGGTGAACAGATCATGAGCCTGCCTCCTGTATGGACAGTGAGATCTACTCTTTATTCCTTCCTTCCCAGGATCTCTAAACCAGAAAGGCATGTTTTTTCAATGGGTTTCTTTCAGGAGAGGTCTTTAGGAAGTGTAGGAAGGCTAGATGCAGCAGTGAGCTAGATAAGGAAAGCCTGTGGCATGGGGACAAGACTCTGGGGAAGGACAGTCAGAGCAGACTTGCCACCACATTTAGGTTACCACTCATACTTTTCCAGAAGCAAAGCCTGAAGCAGCCTTCCTCAGCTTTCTGGACTGTGCTTCTTGTGGTACTGAGCTTAGAGATGCGATGAACTATTTCACCCAAAGTGTGGGTGTTCTTTTAAATTCAATGTTTGAATTTAACATTTCAGGGCGCATTTAAATGAGATATCCCTCTCCCCCTCCCCCTTTTTAGTATAATGCAACTTCATCTGTTCTAGATTTTGAGTCAACGCATGGGGTTGGTGGACACTATTTAACTGATGCTGCTGACTACATTAATTTATTAGAATATCCCAAGTGATACCGATGGCTTAACTGAAGACAAAGCAAGTCCAACAAATAGCCTTTGTGTTAAGCCAGGGTCTTAAGAGCCACTAGGTGCATATATACATGGGAAATAGTGAGTGAATAGTTGTCTTAGATGCTAGCAGACTTCTGTTTAAAGTAGGAGTGTTTTACTTTGGTTTATATAACTTAATATATGGAAAATGGTTTCCAGGAAACTTTCCTTTAGTGTACATGATTTTCAATAGGATTGTGTTGGGTTTTTTTCCTCTTGAGGGACACCAGAGCAGCAGTAAGTTTTCTTTTGTATAGTGTTCAGTCATTTGATCAGTATTATTTCCTGAAATTCAGTAAGAGTGTGCATCAATAGACTAACACTGCAGAATATGTTCACCATCTCTCAACCAGGCTTTTTTTTTTTTAAGCATACATACACTTCTGAAATCCATCCCCTAGTGTTAGGTAGTATTTAGGCAGCTACTTGTTAATATCCTGCAATCTTTGTACTTTAGCCAACATTTTATTTGTTGTGTTTTAGAAATTGGTTCAAAGTGGATTTGTGTCTGAGCATGAAGTGCTAAACAGGGGGTTTTGTTAGACAAGGTAGTATCAGGACACAGTTGTCAATCAGGCAGTGGGCAAATAACTATCATATGGTCAAATGTGTGTTTTTTAAGAATGCATTTTGAAGCATGATGTGTTTTAAGCATGGTTTACATCGTTTTTTGTACAGAAGTCTTGAAAGGTAATTTACATGTTCTTTAACTGGATTGAGTGGAAAGCAGGGCCTGTAACAAAAATAAGGGCCTTCCAACAGCATCTGTTTTATAAGGACATGGGCTAACTAGCAGCTAACTTGTCTCAGTGTTTGCAATGATGAGCAGTGCAATGAAGGCTTCATATTCTAAGGAAGTCTTAGGTATTGGAAATTAGCATATTTCTTAGTATATCTGTATGTTTGAAATGGATCATTTTACTCTGAGGTTATATCTGTATTGAGAGCTGAGAATCTAAGCTTTGATGAAAGTTTCCATGTGTTCAGTGTGATTTGCCTGTGCAGGCAACATTTTCATTTTCTTGTTCAATAGAGATAATAGTTTTATTTTTTAAATGGTGAAATATCACATATGCTAGGCTTTGTAACTATGTTTTCCCCCGTCTAAATAAATGTCACTCTATATTTAGAAATAACCATACTCCATACGTGTCAGTTTGTTCTTTCTGCCTTTTCTTATTTTCCTGTGAGCATTTTCCTGGGTGCAGTGGGTTTTCTCAAAAGAAAGGGAATGGGTCACAGAGGCCGCCCATGGGCCCCGTGCGTTGCAGAGTGGTGGGAGGTGTGATGGCGTCTGTGCCTCTGCTTGGGAATTTTGCTCCTTGCCTCTGCAGCTGTTTAAGAACCTTGTGCTGGAGTGGTTTCTGGCTGGTGCTGTGCCGCTCTGGCTGTGGGCTGTGTGTTCATTCCTGCCACTGCCAGCCCGCGCTGCCGGACTGTGGGATGCCTGTAGCACCTGCTGGGGCTTCTGTTCAGGGCTCTGCGGGGGCCCACAGTAAACCCCTGCTGAAGACCTCAGCTGTCACTTTGATTGTGGGTTTGCCCTTTTTGATTCTCTCTGTGAGACAGCAGAGTGCCTGGAGATGTGTTTTGAGTTGTCTGAACTTGGTGAATATAGTTAGTAAGAAGCTGACCAAGGTCGCCGTCCTGTAAGTGAGCTTATTTACCGCTGTAGACATGAAAAACTTTTATCATATATGACCTGCCTGCTTGGTATGAAAGCTTTTTGAGTCAGTTTGTGACAGGTTAGTGTCAAACATTATAAAAGCAGGATATACCAGCCTACACATGCATTTCTCTGTACATTTTTCAGTTCACCTTCTGCATTTCCTGTACAGTTTTGATGGTTTATAGCTCTCTTAAAAATCTGTTTCTTAAGTAGAGTGGCACCTTTTCATAAAAATGAAGAGGAGATGATACAAGGGAAATTGAAGTAAAATAAATATGTATTTCAGTATTTGAAAGGAATTGGATACCATGGTAATATCTGTATGCAGAGCTTTTAGAAGTAAAAAGTGGTGTGCACATGCAGATGTTTAAAAACATGGACAAACATTAAAAGAGTTTTATTGTTGATATTGTTTCTTTTCCTTTAATGAGCATAGCTGTTATAACTGGGGTAAGTTAGAAGGGGGGCCTTCTGGGCTTTGAATAACAGTGTGTAAACAGTTTGAAGGGATCTTAAGCCTATTTCTTGTCTGGATATTGTCTGTGGTAACATTTAGAGTCCAGTTAAAGTAGATGTTACGTGTACTGTACACACTCTTTGGTTAAATCAGCACATAGTGGGGGAGGGGTGTGTGTGTGATATAAAGCAGCAAAAACTTGAACGTGTTGGTTGGGTTCTACTTGCCTTGGCATTGTTTAACAGTTTTGATGAAGTTCTGTAACAAATCTTTGCCTTTTGGGGACTTGCCAAAGGGTTAAGGAAACACCTTTACTTAAATTGGTTTTAAAAAATGTCAGATGGAATGACCCTTTTAACTTGAGGTCTAGCTTTCATCCCAGACAAAATGAGAGAATAATTGAAGATAAGCTTGAGTATCTGAAAGTTCATCTTTTTTCCCCAAATGCGAGTTGGCCTAATAAAATGTACTAGCACTGCTGACAGACCAAGACTGTTGTAATATATGCCACTCAGCCTAGCTTATGGGAGCTTGGATCCAGTCAACAAATGTGATATAGTGCTTCAGTGAAATCAGGAGCATTTGGTAGAAGAACTAAGGTAGATGTACTGGTTTGGAATATTTATTTTTTCTTTTAAAGTATGCCTCTAGAGAATGTTTGTACCTCACATCCTCACTTTTGTATAGTGACAGTCTCTACTGCAGCATTTTTCAATTAGAGAAGTGTGTAATGTAAGAATTGAAAAGCAATGGAAATTTGAGATTGGTGTGGAGTAGTATAGAAGTCCTAAGAAAAAGTTTATCTTCATTAATGATTTGCCTGTGTGATGAGACTTAAATACTTCCACAGAGAGGGAAATTGGTTTAATGAAAACTTAAACCTCAAGGAACTTGGGAGTTAACTTACTATCAACAGTAGTGCATCATGAACGTCAAGGCTGATGGAGTTTTGTCCACAATAAAGACATGCCCCTAATTCTTGATTGCATTAATGTATCTAATGGAAAAAGAAGAATGAGAACCTCTAATTCTCAAAAAAACAAACAAACAAAAAAGAGCCAGTGTCATAACTGGTATTACTGTATCATTTCCTTTTTAGAAAGACTAGAATATACTAAAAGTTGCCAGAAAACACATTATCAGACATTAAAATCACCGACTTTACAAATACACAAGATATGTTTAGTTCTAGTTGGATTAAAGTGTTCCACTCCTCAATCATCTGAAAAAAAAATTAGGCTTTTGATGGGGTAAGGTTAAAGAGTGGAGGTTAAGTATAGTCTTTATTCTTAATATACTAAAAAGTTTTGAAATTTAGAATAATATGTAACTTAAAATAGTCTCCTTGATCTTATAAGCAGGAAAAAATTACTGGGGTGTCTTGTGCAAGCAATGAAATATATTGTAGTGGTCTCCAACATGGTAATGAAAAACTTGTGGTCCTCTCTTTTGGAGTGAGCTTTGTATAGCACCTTCATGGCTGCATTCCACTGATTGTAACAGCAGTCAAAGGAAGTCAGTTTTAGCTGTATAATGTTTTCTGTGGAATGGACAGGTTGCTGTAGGAATGTAGATACTGGAGAAGGATGAGTTTTGTGTGGCATGTAGGTTTGTTATTACTACAAAAATACAGTGTAACTATCTTTTTCCTATAATTGCATCTGTAGATAAGAAGCCAGGAAATGGGGGTCATACGTGGAAGAAATTATTCTTCCACCTGTTTTATCGAAATGTATTACAGCCTTTTAGAGTCACGATTCTGAATTCAGCAAGTTAGGTAGGACTAGGTAACAGCATGCTTTGTCATGTGTTGAATAATTGCTACCTGGATAGCTATTAAAAGTCAATAACATGAAGAACATAAAAGCATGATTATTTCAGGTTTGTCCTTGAAATGTGGATCAAAGTATATGTTCATTGTACAAATGAGTCATTGCAAGAATGAACAGAGCACTAAAGGGTATCTCTGCTTTCTGTTAATTGTTTGTGGAGGTTAAGTAAATTTGTTATATAAAGATTTTCTGAATCGAGTATTAGGTTTGCCATCTGGGGAGAAGGAAATAAAAATAAAGAGTAGGTAAATAAATCCTTTTAGTGTTTCAGTCAGGGAAGAAGAGATGAAAAGAAAGACCCTCCACAGAGTTTCCATAATAACACTAATGGCCAAAATTTATTACAGTGTCTTGGACCATTTTTGATAGCTTTTACCTTTGAAATACCTTTATTTAAACCAACACAGCCTCTTCTTTTAAGTCTTGATTTGGTGGGTTTTTTAGATTAGGAGGGGAAAGTTCTTTTGTGGGTCCTGAAAATGCTTTCTGAGTACAGTTCCTTTTTTTTAACCTATGAACTCTGTTCCTTGTCCATGAATAAAAACATATTATAATGTCTGTGAATGTGTATTTCTCTCCCTGCAGTTTTACATATCCCTGCATGAAGCAGGAAAGATTTTTTTGAACATCTTACTCACAATACCTATACACACAAAGTTTTATTATGTTTTGTACTAAAAAAAAATTGTAGAACAACATTTGTTGTTGTATTAGCTTCTTCAAGCTGTATTTTAAAGATGCAATATACTAAAACCTTAGTTCCTCAAATATGAAGGTTTCTTAGATAAAACTCTTAGCTTCTTTATCTTTTTCCTTCATATTCAAAGAAAATCTGAAAGGAGATTTTACCTGAGCATATTTAACACCATCTCCATGACAACCAGCTAATTAATCACTATCAGTCTGGCTTTGGTCCTCTTCAGTGAATTGATACTCCCCAGCTTTTTTTCACATACCTTCTGTGTTTTCTATGAAGGTCATTTATTTAGCGACATTATGTCATTGGGAAAAGAAACCTTTTAATACAAGAAACAACTTTCTTTAAAGCACCCTAAATGTACCTGTGGTTTCCTCTCAGTTTTGCTTCCTGCACAGTAGTAGGGAAATTTTAAGGTTAGGGTTTTGGGATTTTTTTTCCCCCATCTTGCTTTTCCTGATGTTTCCATTTTTTCCTTTTAGGCATAAGGGTTCATTAGTAGATTATGACTGTGGCCACATTTCAGTACAGGAATGTGCATGCTAAGTTTGTGTCTAAGTACTATAGTAAGTAGGAATGCCCTAAGAGTTCAAGTAATTCCTTGGCTTCTTGGAACAGATTTGGCAGGTCTGAGCTTCTGTCGCTGCACTGCTGTAAGTATTCACTCTTGCTTGTGTAAGTCATTGCTGCACTATCATGCAGTCAGAGTTTCTGCAATGGTAGAGGTATTTGGAATCAATCAAGATACTTGCCATGGCTACTGCATAACTTTTTACATTTATAAATTTGTTTAGAAAGCCTGATAATAGTATTACTGTTGCAAGTAATTGCAAATTTTTCCCTATGAAAACAAACTTCAGCCTGTGAACTGTAAGAACATAACATGTATAGAACATAATGTCTGTAGGTGGTCAGACCAGTTGTCCATATTGCTCAATATCCTGTCATTCCTAGCAGCCTCTCATAGAGGATACTTGTGATAGACTGCAGCGAGAGGGAAAGGGTGAGGTTGTGCAGGATGTTTTCCCCAGAACATTTTCCCTATCTTCACCTGTCTGTGGCTCAAGAGTTCAAAGTTTGCAAGCAGTAAAAAGAAAGAAAGCTGGGGCTAGGAAAGAAAAATATTTCTCCATCCTGAACACTTCTTGTATTTTTAAGTTTTCATTTTGTTTCTGAATGACTATTCACTGCCTCTTACAAATTAAATATGTTTATACATATTATGTACAATTGAGTACATCCCTCACTCCTGTAGCCTCCTTTTCACTGGCACATGTTTAGTTCCAATCTTTGTTTTCCTGTCATGTCTCATGGATGTATTAATTGTTTGAAGTTACTCTATTTATTTACTCTTTGGGTGCCGTATTTTTTGCAGATAGTTTGTGCGACACCTTAATTATCTCATATAATTTAATAGTACTTCTAAAAGCTGGATATTGATGTTCAGGTGTAGTTATGAACTCTCTTGAAGTGGTACATTAAAAGGATTGCCCATAGATTTGTGTAGAAAAGCAGTAGAAAAAAATCTGTGTTTTGACTGAATATCTTACATATTGTTGAAAGTAAGAAGTGCATATAAGATGCTGTTAAGCTGGTTTTAACATGTGCGTAAAACAATAAAGAAAGCAACAATGCTGAGGCAACTCCTTTACTTTTCTTCATAAGTATCAAGCCAACAAAACAGATTCAAAAAGGTGTGATGAATTGGGAAAGGCTGGGAATAATTTTAGGTAATTTCCCTGATTAGTTGTTTGTTTGGTTGTTTTTTTTTTTTTAATCAGTTTGTGTAGGAATGTGTAACTGAAAATAATATATATGGATATTTTGCATAATAAATGACTGAGGAGATTGATCTAAGCAGATCTGAGCAGTTAGTACTTAGGATTTGCATGAAGTGGTGACGGGAAACTTGCACTGAGTTGGAGATGAGTTAAGCTGCAGAAGTGACTGTGAAGATGGGAAACACATTTTTTGTGGTAGATTATGTCAACTCTGAACCATTTTCCTCTAGCTACTTATTTGCCATTGTGATATATCTGGATTTAGAATGACACATTAATGATTTTCTCTTTTCTTCTTTGCTTTTTTTTTTGTTTGTTTTGTTTGTTCCTGACATGCTACTGAACTATTACATATGAAGATTGCTGTGTTCACTGTATCCTGGCTTGCTTGTTCTGTGAATTCCTCACCCTCTGTAACATTGTTCTGGGACAAGCATCCTGTGGCATCTGCACGTCAGAAGCCTGCTGCTGTTGCTGCGGGGATGAGATGGGGGATGACTGTAACTGCCCGTGTGATATGGACTGTGGCATAATGGACGCATGTTGTGAATCTTCAGATTGCTTGGAGATCTGCATGGAATGCTGTGGGATCTGCTTCCCATCATGAAATATTTATCCCTTTCTATTTTATTCTCTATAAAACTGGAGAGCTTTTCTTTAAATACATTTGAAGAAAGACAAGGTAAGATTTTCACACTTGCACTGTTAATTCCCTTTATATAAATATTTTTTTAAAAAGCAATCCTCAAATCTGTATTCTAACACCAAATGTATAGTTTTGTATGTGAGACTAAAGCTACATTCCATCTTCCTTTTGGCTTTGCAAATGGAAGAGTTTATTGAAAGTGAATTATAGGCCTGATACTGCAGGCCATATGAAGGCAAAATTGCTGTTTGAATCAAGTGATAGGTTTTGGTCAGAGAACAGACTGCAAGGCAAAGCCTTAAGTATTTGCCTTTACCTACTTTAGTGTTTAAACACTCAAATGCCTGCACACATTTACAGGCATTCTGAAAATCAAAATGTCTTTATTTCTCTCTCTTTGGGCTGAAAGCAACTTTGCTCTATTGTTTTAAACTTAATTCAAAAGCCAGCATCAGAAATCTACCGTTGGTTTTGCTACAGTGGTCATGTTGGCAATATGTCCTTTGTTTTGAATATGTAATTGATTAGAGAGCAATTCCTGGTATTCCATTGCTGAGATTATCTGACAAACTAAAGTGAAATATAATTTTTGCCCTGAACTAGAAGAGTACCAGGATTTCTTTGTTATCAATCAAGACAGAATAGAGAACTTATCATTTTACTTCAGTACTATTATTACTTGAAATGCTTCGTCTCAGAAAGAGACTTTGGGAATCTGTGTAGACATGAAATATATCCTTAGAGTAACAAACTGATAGACTAACAAATCTTCAAAGTTTGTCTATAACAGGAAAATTATTAGAAGTTTACTCAAGAATCTAAACCTGTACATTAAGTGGTCTGGTCAGTGTTACGTGGCAGAGCCAGTGCACATAACCTAGAATTTGTTTCTTTACGGTGTGAGAAAGATCTGCAGAGGGTAGCAGAATTTAAACAGGGTATAAAAACCAAATTAGAACCGACTTGACCGAGGAATTCTGTCATTAAATGCAAAAAGTAAATGAAAAAATGTTTATTCTCAGATACATTTTAAGTGTTATTTTTAAATAACTGGGTAAAAAAAGATCATTTAAAAAGTATATGATATGCTTTAAAAATAAAAGCATTGGGGTTTAAAATGTTTGAAAAATACAGTTAGGATCTGTTGGACCTAACTGTATTCCCTGTTACGCCATTAAGGTTTTCCAAGAAATACGTCTCTTCTGTAATTGTAATTGTGGAACACATAGGGGTTTATGGCATTCCCAGATTTAGGGAATCAAAGTACCAATTTTCTTCTTTACCATGTGCTAATTTCTCCCCTCCATGTCTGTAGCTCATGAAGTTTTCTGTGTAAACCACCTACACATCTTGATCTCACATACTTAAACTTTCCTGTTTACCCAGGATATCCCATTTGTAGATTGTACATTTGTAGATCTCCTAAATCTAGTCCTTGTTACAAGAGTCATCAATAGCCAATAGCATGTGTTGAGTGACTTGGCCATAAATGTCTGTTTCTACTACAGTGAATTCAGTTTATGCAAATGTGACAAGCTAAAGATCACAGGAGTGTGAAGCTAAGTCAACAAATGGTCTGATATTAACCAAAGCTTCTTCTTGTGAACACTGATTAGTAGTGCCTACTACTGCAAGTTATCACTGAAGCCAAATCCTTAACTATAGGAGCTGGAAAGTGTTTTGCTTTAACATATGCAATATTGTGGTGTATTCTGATGCAATGCAGATTCACCCTCAGAGGGTTTCCTAATCTGTTTTCTGATAGTTGCTACAAGTATTATTCTTATTATGGGGTTTTTTTTTCCATAAATTGGGCCAGATTCTGATCTGTGTTGCGTAAACTGAGCGCATTTCCATTCATGTCAGAATTTTCCTTTGGTTAATTTCCAGTTAGAGAGCACAAAAATATTATGGTAATAGGCAGGTTAATAAGGAATCATATAGTTAAAATGATAAATTCCCAGTGCTCAGAATCAGGCCCATGGGGCTCAATTATGACTCCTAAAAGGCTGAACCACATTGGGAAGGGGGAAGAAGTGCCTTGGTTGAGTGGCATTGCCTGGAGGCATTTTGTCTTTGTAAGGCATAATGCCTCTGGGGAAACTGGGGGCATCACATTGAGCATTGGGACTCAATGCACCTTGGAAAAAGTCTAGACAGTGCTTTGTCCATTGTGGGTCTATGGTTGACACCATGGTTGTGGGAACATGTTCTCTGGGGCTAGACAGCACCATGAACTGTCTTTCCTCATGTCCTTCTGGTCACAGAGGTGAATTATGGCTGTTCCTTATCTGATTGTGCTTTTGGGACAGAGAAGATGACTTTCAGTCTCTTGTCCTGCCCCAATATCCATGACCTGCTGGAACAGTTCCAGTTCTGTGCTTGGAAAACTGCACATTTATATATCATGCTTTTAGTGAATGCTAGATCTTACTAAAAATTACTTTTACCACAGGTTGATATGGTTTAAAAAAAACCAACTAAAACAAAAAACCAATCTAGGGAGTTCTCTTCCTGTGTAAAAGTTATCTATACAGTTTCCCCTGTGCAAGCCCTTGTTTATACTTACTGGAACTCAGTGGGTTTTTGATTTATTGAAATTATGAAAACAATAATTACAAGAACTTTGTTCATGCATATATGCATATGTGTATATACCTTTTCTCACACACATGGACACACAGGTATGTCTTTTCCCTCTTTATTTGTGAAATACTAAGAAGTGAAAATAGTGTTATTAAACCTCATATTGATTAGATGTATCAAAGTATTACAGACAATTGAAAAAATAAAAACTTGTGTATTTTGTTTGACATTTAAATGTAATCTGCTACTGTTTGACATAGAGATATTAGCACTTTTGAAAAATGTATCTTTGTAGCAGAGAATATTAGCATGTAGTTTAAGGAATTCCTTTTTATATTCTTAAATTCTGTTTTGTAATTTTCACTCTATAAGCAATCTTGTAAGCACCTTGTGTAATGAAAACAAGCAGAATTAGAAGTCAAATGTGAAAGTAGAGTTTAAATGAAATTAAAACATTAGAGCTTAACTGTCTATTTTATAATAGTTCTTCTGAACTTGTACAGTGTTTCAGTTTATAGTTCTGCAAACTGGTCCATTTAAAAAACATGCTGTTTGTATTTTATATCAATTGGATGTACTACTTGCGAACACTATTTTGAAATAAAGATCTTTATTTTGAAACTTTGGGATGTCATTGTCTTCTAGTCTTGCCCTGTTACTCCTCTGAAGAATAATTTCATGTCTTTTTGTGTTTTTTCTTCTTCTTTAACAATTCCGAAAGGTGTTGGCCTTTGGGTGATTTACACAGAGGGTGAACCAGTGTACCAAGTTGTCCTACAGATAGAGCTAAGCCAGTTTCGGCACTAGAAGCTGTGCTAGCATGAACCTCCAGCAGTAAAAAAGTTTGTTATTAAGAGGGCAAATCCGTTCCTTGGTGAAATTGGATTAATTAGGTGAAATTCCAGTAATGATTACATTTAATCAATATGAAAATTATTTTAATATATCCACAGCAAGTCTTCAGTTTACTAAAAACAAGCTGATCCAAGAGTGTAATTGGCTTTTAGTATTCAATTTTTTTTTTTTCATGTTGACCTAAGCTAAGTATGAATCCTTATACTACTTTAAAACTGCAGAAACTGCATGTCTACAGTCTTTCACACTAATTTTTCTACATCTATACCCCTGTAGAGGGTAAAATAAAATTGCTTTTCTGGCCATTACAGAGGAAAGATGTTAAAACCGGCAGAAATTGTGTTTGAGTGGGTATAATGAAGTCTTGCATTGAGACTGTGCATGAAAATAATTGTTTTAGTAAAAGAACTTATAAACACAGACAAATAGCACCATTTGACACCTATTTTAGTTGGTTTAGCCAGTATCCATAATACATACTTCTAGAAAAAATGGCTCCTGTGAAGAAGGATCAGGAACATTCAGGAGCTTTTGGATTGAATGATGGCTCTATTTCAGCCATAGTCCTCATGTTAAAAACTGTTTGTTGACTTTGATGAATCACTGATTTTATAACATTCTAAATGAGAAACTTTTCTGAGCTCTTCACACATTTAGGCTTTTTTCACATTATCTTAATGGTTGCAATATTTGATGTATGTTCTTGGAGAGCAATGCCAGTTGTATTGATGTATCTCGATGATAAAGCTCTTATTGTCTCCAGTCTTGTAACTTTCTTAAAGGCAACAGACAGATCATAGAATGAATCATGTAGCTGAAATCTTACTCTTGGCACCAAAATTAAGTTAAACAGATGATTAAAATATTAAAGAAATACTGCCCTAGTCTTAGTCTTTAATTGAGTGCATACACTATGTACTGGAAAACCCCACATGGTGTTGATGGTGACAGTAGTAACTCTAGAATCCTACAGTCATTAACCTTACTTTTTTCCTTACCTTCCAAACTTTTTGCCAGTTCTTCGCACTTCCAAAGAGAGCAGGGAGACCTTAACTCAATTTTAACATTGAAAGAAGTTCAGTAAAAATAATACTCTGCACTCACTTCCAAGAAGCACTTGCTGAGTGTGCTCAGTGCACTTGATGTGAAGTTGGTTGCTTGTACGAAGTTTAGCCTTCTCTTAAACACTTGCTTATGCTATTTACCAGTGATTTGGTGCTAGTGTCATAGAAGGATGGGTTTTCTCTCCCACAGAAATCTTTAATATGCTGGGCTGTTTCTGGTATAAGTGGAAAGAGAATGTTGTCTGAATTACCATTCTGCCAAACAGGCAGATGTTGAATTTGATTAGAAGTTCTTAATGTTTTTATGGGTTTTAACCAAAGGTTCATAGAATGGCTTGGGTTGGGAGGGACCTTAACCCACTTGCCATGGGCAGGGACAACTTCAACTAGATCATGTTGCTCAGAGCCCCATCCAACCTGGCTTTGAACACTTCCAGGATGGGGCATCCACAACTTCTCTGGACAACCTTTTTCTAGTGCCTCATCACCCTCATACTGGGAATTGCTTCCCAGTATCTAATCTAAGCCTCCCCTCTTTCAGCTTAAAGCCATTGTCCCTTGTCCTATCACTACATGACCTTTTTCCTTTGAGGCTCCCTTCAGGTAACTGGAAAGCTTCAGTTAGGCCACCCAAAAGGTCTTTTTTCCAGGCTGAACAATTCCAATTCTCCTATTGGTTCACCACGCTCAATAAAACACTGCGTACAATCCTGTTTGCTTATTTTATAGATGCATATTATAGCAATTGTTAGTACATTACCATTCAGTACTCATAAAAATGGAATGTAAGATGAAAGACTGTATAATACCTTTTATACATTTAATAGTACCTTACTGATTTTTATTCAGGTATGCGTATGCTATTTTAACTGACAAAATACTCCACTATAATTGGGGCTCTTTATATCATCTCAGTAGGGTATGTAATTGGTGCCCAAGCACTACACAATTCCTCTTCAATCACTGATGTAGGATTCAGAAATTTGTCTCATCTCCAAGTTGCACAAAGTGACCACACTGTGAATGTGCTGTACTCCACTACGTTTCATGTTACAATCCTACTTTTTTAGGCACCAGATTCACAGCGCCTACCTTTGTTTCCTTAGCTTTATTGCAAGGTAGTATGTTTGGTTTTGTTTTGCTTTTAAATTTTGGTTCAAAGAGAATTGAAAGGGTCTTCATTATGGCGGTCTGGGACAATACCAAGATATATGTTACATTGTAAGTTATTTCTTCATCTTTTTATGTGCTCTGCTATATGCAACTTCTAGTCAAAGAGACTTGTAAGAGTGATGTCTTTGGAACTTTGAACTTAGCATCTAAATAACTGAAGCTCAACAGTGTTGAAGTATTTGAAAATGAAAACGTATTGGTCATGTCTTTCTTGCTCAAATAAAGCACCAGAAGTTCTATCAAGATGGATTCTGCAGAATCTTGCAAACTGGCAACCTTCAAAATAGTTCTGCTTACAAGAATAAGATTAGCACATTAGTTTCAAATCAGTACATTTTACAGTAGCATATATATATGTGTGTGTGTGTACATATGTATATATATATGCACCAGTTTTTTGATTCTGAGCTACTTTGAGTTACTGAGGACTAATAAGAACAAGCTGGGGAGAATAAATGTATTAAACAATGCGGATTTCCTTTCTTCCCTAGGAAATGCAACTCCATGTGTCTGTTTCTTCACATAAGGAGGAGACACCTTGATTACATATTTAATGTAGACTAACAGCAGTGGCTTAGAATCCACAATAACTTCAAGGTCATTAGAAGTAGTGTGTGAAGGATAAAGGGAAATGTGTTGCAAGGATCCCACTACTCTTGACAACTGCTGTCCCTGCCTGCCTAATCTGCTTTGCAACTACCAAGCTTTCATGGGGTTAAGTTTAAGAAAATTAAGGTATCCATGACTGAAATTTTATATTCACGCTTGTTTCTTCAGAAAGAGTAATTAGACATATTTACACAATTGGATTGTAGTAAACTATTATGTCAGCTTAACTGTAACACATATTCTGGTAAAAGTACATTAAACAGCAATCCAGAAGTAATTTAGCTGCTGAAGGCATTATTTTCTATCTAATTATTTGCAAATTAATGAATAAAATTAAATTCCAACCACTGAAAAAATGAAGCAATGGTAAGAATCAGAACTACAGATTAGTTAAAGCCATGCAATGCATAACAGAATTAAAGCTGCCTTTTATTCAAATTCAATGCTTAAAAAAGAACAAATCCATCATCTTGAAATTTGACTTGTAGCTTGACATTAAAAATAATATGAGTAGAATTTTCAGTGGGGTAAGCACAAAACTAGTTCAAGTAGTGTCACTCTCAATTAATGTACTCAGGTGGTGTGCCCATTAAAATTCCCACTTGTGGGTTCAGCTCTCTATGCAAATGGGGTCATTACCTGGAGAATTTAATTGGGTATGACACTGGGAGTAGGAATTTTCCTTTCAAAATAAACCTTCTTGCACACATTTTCACTAGAAATTTGATTGTTACATATACTTCATATTGTTTGGCTCTATAAATATTTACCAAAATTGAGACTGTCCTCACTTACTTATTTTACAGGTGATTCATAATGCATCAAAATGATTTTTAAATTGTTCCATGTATAGCATATGCAAGTCTTGTTACAAAAGTCTGTGGTGAAAATTTACTTTTTGGTGTTAAAATGGTATTTTTACATGTATCACATCCTTTTGAAGCTGATACTAATTTTTATAACATCTGAAAGCAGAACCATAATATTTTTGTAGTATATGGACTTGTAAATGAAAAAAAGGTTATTTCGTACTGAATTCCTATCTTACACATTGTTTGGAAAGGACAAAATTATATTGTGTTTCTGAGTAATATCAACTTACAACTTTTCGGGACATTACTTTGCATAATCACTTGTATAAATAAGGCTAATGCTGAAAGATATTAGTCCCAAAATGTGCATACAAATCTTGTGGAAACACAGAAGTACATGATTGGAAGAAACTTCTAGAGAACTTTGAGTTCAGCAGTCTAAGCTGAAATGGTGTCTAAAAACATGTTCTTGGAAACCTCTGATGAAGGGAGTTTTGGACACCAGAGATGGTTCTCACTGGTGCTACAGTAGAGTCTTACAGATAGAAAGCTTTTTTCTTTCATCCCATTTAATCTCATTTTCATTTCTGCAAATAAAACTGATGTACCCATGTTCTATTCCCAGTGGATGTGTAGAACAATCACCATTCTCTTGTCATAACCTTTCCTATATTAACCTTTCATATAGCTTGTATGCCCCTGCCTAGTTTCTCTTGCCTAGTCCAATCAAATCTGGTCTCAACTTGTTGTTTTCAGTGCAACATTCATTTCAGGCGTTATAAACTGTATGAGCTGTGCTTCTCATTTCAAACTATGACAAGACTGAGGGAGCAACTCATGAAGGAATTTTTTTTTCTGCTAATAAGACACACAGATGTTGGAAAGTGTATTGAGGTAAGAGATACATTCATGTCTATAATATGCATGGATTTCTGTGGCATGAAAGTTGAGAGCATTTCACTTGCACCTTAACTTCTGTAAAGGAAATGGTCCAAAGAATCAGCATTATGATCATCTACATAATCCCTTGAAAGATTTCCATGGGATTTGCAGAACACTTTTTAAAATTTCCAGGATGGAGACCTGCAAGTGTTGTATTAGCAGACAAACTGAGAAGATGAATTGACCATGTCATTAACGCATATCTATGTTTGTTAGTTCTGTGTTTTCACTCCATCTCAGCTTTCAGCTTCTTGCCACTCTTTTGGGCACTTGGTTTACTAATCCAGCATCCTCTGTTTTCACTGAAACTTCCTGTCCAGTTCTGTTGGGTCTCATTGCTTCTTTGATGCTTAATACATATTTATGAAGGAAAAACTACTGAAGAGTGATGTTTTTTCTTATTGAACTTACCTGTAATCTTGTAGTAACCTATCAATTTGTTTTTAACATCATAGGTGAGAGTGGATTTTAACATAAACAAGCTGTTTCAAAAGGTTGGTGCTCCCTTACTACTCTTCATGTTCAAAAATAGTAATTGGAATCATTTTATTCACAGAAAAAATATAATTTTCAGTGTAGTTTTATGGAAAATACTTCTCGATTATTATTCACTAATGAGAATAAAAGTTTTATAAAAATAATTATGTAGCCATAATATATCTGAGTTCTTAACACTTGATTTAGGACTTATATGACATCCTGATTTGCGATATTTTTCTTTAATATATAGAGGTGATGTAGACTGAAACCACGTAACTGAAAGGTCTCAAAACAGTAGTTGTCAAATGAAAACATATTAAAAGGGTGATTTTAGAGAGGTTCTGAGGAAATTGGCACTGTGCCTGCCACTCTTCAACATTTTAACCAATGATCTGGAAACATTTCTAGCAGAATTTGTAGATGAGTCAATAGTTGATGGAACAGTAAATTAAATACATACAGTTACAAGGTGCTTATTTAGAGCAAACTGAGCCCGATAGGATGGATCTCTTCTGAAAAAATGTTTTTCCATGCTATGAAAGGGAAAGGAAATATTCAGAATATACTTCATATAAAAAAGATTAATTTTAAACACTTTGAAAAGACTTGAGCATCATGGTGAAGAAGGTACTGAACAATGAGTTTCAGCTGAAATCCTGCAGCCTTTCATGGCGACCTTTCAGTATTTCAAAGGATAATGCAGTGAGTGGAAGCAAGGAAGAGTGAGTGTGCTAAGGAAATCAGTTTCAGAACATGCTTTCAGTCTTTCACATTTTGAAAAACAGAAAGTTCAAAACAGAACATCAGAAATCACTTACAGATATAAAATCACTTTAAAAAGAGAGAATTTCAGAGCTTATTCTACTCAAGTTTATCCAGCAGAAGACTGAGCTGTGACTTCATCATGCTGTACTGGTATCTTCACAGGCACAAATTACAGTGCTTTGAAACTTTTCTTATTTGCCAGAGAGATACAGAAAGAACTAAACTCTAAAGGCAAACAAAAATTGATGTCCAATTTCCCACCTGAATGTAGCTGTGAAGATAGTAATGAGTTGAACAAACCATCTAACCCAGCATTTGATTACCCACCTCCTGGTAGTCTTGGTCCAAAACTGATGCTTTTCTCAGAGATAGGCTTACCTTTAAAAGGCTGTGTGAGTATATGAATGCATATTTATATGTATAGCGTATACAGAGAAAAAAGGAGTCGATAAATGCTGAACTGGACAGAATTTTATTTCCTTTCATCTTAGAGAGGTTAGATGAGATGGCACAGTACTACCTCATGGATTTGTCTAGTGGCAGGAATAAATTACCCTGTGTGAATGGGGTTTATAGCATTCTTACTTTTGTCAAACATTAAAATAAAAGACGTATGTTTTTAACCACTGCAGGATCTCCACCACACAAATATGTATGTCCTCTCTCACAGTAGTTGTCTGAGATAATACGTGGTCACAGATGATTCCCAAACCAGCATTCAAATATGGTGAATGTAGGTTATAGTTCTGGACTAATAATTCAAATAAAGATTAATTTCTATTTCAAAAATGTAAAACACATTAAATGTTAATTTCAAGGGCAAAATGAAATTGGAGTCCCTAAGATAATACCTTAAATTGGATGAATTACCTGTAAAACAAACATCATAGATAAAAAGTGAATTTGCTTAATATAAAAAAAATTTAATAAAATGGGCTGTGAAAGGAAGATAAGCAGCAGTGTTAAGATAAATAGTTCACTCATGGTGAAATAAAGCATCGAAGTTCATCTATGATATAGAAGTTTATGGAAAATTTACAAGACAAAATGCATTCCAGTGTATTAAACAAAGGACCAATGGGATTCATGTGTTGTGAGCTGCCAGTAGGCTCATCATAACCATTACAAATCTACTCTGAAATGTTAAAAGAGCAAAAATACAGAGCTACAAGGTCCAATTCCTCTGGGCTGAGAAAAGGAAGTGGATACTGACTGTTTTTTGTACACTATCCTTCCACACCTTGCAATGCAGGAAATTATAGAGCAGGTGGAGAGGTCAGGCGTGTGTAGAGACTTTACTGCATATTTCACTTCCCTACTCCTTAGTTACAGGTTAATAAAATGCTGTGTTACATTGATTCAGCTATAATTTTGCATTCCTCTACTCCAGGAGAAATTTAGCTTGCAAACTATACCATTAGGTTTATTTATTTATTTATTTCCCTTAGGCTTCCTTGGTCCTGTGTTATTCTTAAGGGAGTCAAATGATAAAATGAAAATTGACCCCTATGGAAATCATTAGTAGTTTGTAAGGCTGTATTATGTGACAAGGGGATTTCTCCAATGACCAAATGAATTTTACCCTTTTCTTTTCCTGGTTTCTAGAGAGAAAAGGGTTTAATAATCTACTGTGATGTATATGCCTGCATGTGTGTTTATCCATTTTCTTACTCCCTACTAAGAACTTTTAAGCCTTTTGGTCTCGTTTAAATGAAATGAAAAGTTAGAGCAATTTTAAAAAGCCAAACAAAAACAAAGGAGACAGATCTTTTTCTTACCCCAGTGAGAGGACACTGGCAGAATTTGGTCAGCTCCTGTAAGCTGTCAAGGAATCCACAGAAGGGAGACTTACTAAAAATGTTTAATAGTGGAAAAACCTACAGTTGAAGTTCCCATTTTATTAAATGCATGGAACTCAAGCTGAGAAACTGAAATCACACAAATGAAAATTAATTCTTCTGCTCATGGAACTAGATATTTGGCATGGTTTAAGCTTGACTCTCATACATATGAATAGTTTAAATTACTTTCAAAATAAATCCTACTTCTTTGTCTCCTGTTTTGTAAGGTTTACTTTTGGAAAAGTTATGGTATTCCCCTTTAATGATTCAGGGTTCCCCCCCCTTCCCCCTATATAGCTTTCTAAATCCATTGCTCCAAGGAAGTCTTGAGGGAGAAAACTAGAAATGACTGAAAAAGTAATTTGCTAGTAGCCAAGAAAGAAAAGACTGAAAGATTGAAAAAGAATCTCTGTTATTATTAACATATTTGCTTATTTCCTTTTTACCAATAACAGTTTTTGACTCAAGACTAAATTTTAAAAATTTTTTATCCATATAACATGCTGAAGCAAGTTTTTGAAATAAATATTTCCTAATTAAAACAATAAATAATATACTGCATAATCGTACTCCAAGTTATCATTAATAAAGTGTTATATGTGTAATTTTTACAACTAGAAGTATCTCTGTGGTTGTCATATTTTACTGTACACATAGCTTGATTGTTGCAGAGCAGACATCTGCCAGAAACATTTCAGTTTAGCATGATGAATTTACTGTAACCCTGTCAAAAATTACATAGCAATGCCAAAGTATCGCTTTGAATATAGGTTGAAAACCAGAAATAAGTGTGTTGAGGAAGGTTTTCAAATTCTCTCAGAATCCAGTCATTACTGCTGTTACGGCCAGGCACATAGGAATGCTGCTGCTCCATGGGGGATTCCTGGAAAGTGAACATTACTTACTTAATCAGGGTAGTGAAAGGCAAAGTCGTGTTGACTGTAGGTGCCCTGCGTAGGTTATCAGCGTCCCAGCGAGGACAGTGCCGCACAAAGGGCAGGCAATTTGCGCAAAAGTGTAAGGGCTTTTTGAGGCCTCTTGTTAAAATTAAAATGGGAAGGGCACACTTGTTTGCAATATCCTCCGTGGTGATTGTATTTCAGATGTCTGATTTTTACTAATTATGTATGAAACACTCTATCCAGCGCTGCTTGGGTTAATATGCTTGTTGAAATCTTGTGTCTGAATGATTTGGGCCAAATTTGAGCTCAGATAAACAATAGAAGAGACAATAAGGAAAAGTACATGTCCTCTGGAGGCTTAATGGTAATTCTCCAGGATCCTGACATTTCAAGAAATAGTCTATCAGGAAAGGTAAGTACTCCTGGATCTTTGATAAAAGATTCTTCGGTGTCTTATGTGGTTTAAATAAATGTAGGATATCTTACTTTTTTCTCAGGTCTTTTGTATTTTCAATAGAGGCCAAAGGTATTCTAGCATATTTCAAATAGAAGCTAAGATACGATACTGGGATGTTCTCAAACACCATATTTATATATTTTATAAAACTATTATTTATGAAAGAGAATTATAAATCTGCATCTGCACAGGCCTACTGTCTGCCTACCTGTATGAATATTACTATAACCTTCAGGTAAGTCCCGGAATTAAGGGTATTATATCAATACATAGTCTTCTTTAATGGACTTTTAAACCCTAGACCGCAGAACTGATTGTTCATATGTAGATACAATTAGCGTAAATGATTATTTCCTGACATTAATATACTAAACAGTGGACATGCATTGCTTGCTCTGTTATCATTTTCTATTGTTTAGGTGATTTCAAACACCATGTATAAAGGCCTGACAGAAGTGTAGCAAGGGGTCCTTCTGTCTTTGCTGATACCTATAAAAAAACTTCACCATTGAAATGAATATTAAATGAAGGAACCTGCATTTCCCTCTTACCTTTCCCTTCCCAGAATTGTGCCCCAGAGTTCTAGGACAGATGGAGCCAGGCAGTTTGAGAGCAAAAAAACCCAAAACCAAAGTGAAACCAAAACAAAAACCTCCTGAGAGGCCTGGAAAACTGGAAAGCATGTTCAAAAACAGCCAAAGGGAGAATTTCTTTGTTCCTTCGATGAGCTTTGGTGAGGTATGTGGGAAAGCACCTGTCTGTGAACTTTCCTTTCAATACCTATAATCACTGTATTTATGTCTATAAAATGTATTGCTATGTGACTATAAATGTTAATATTTGTACATGCACATGAGTTCCTCTCTAACTAAATATTCTTGCTTGGATCGCTTATGGCTCACATCCTAATCTGCCTTGCTCCTGTGAATTACCAGCCCAATATGCTGACGGACTGACAAGACACCCTCTTCTGCTACAGCTGAATTAGGGCTGATGCACATTACCCACAGTGCTGACTGACAAATTGAATCATCTGCTCTAAGTGATTTTGCCTGTTTCAGAGTACTGGGAAACTCAAAGGGCATCAAGTCAAATTACACATTGATTGCTGTTTGCCCTGTAGCTTTTGCACACAGAAGAAATCACATACAACACTTAGAAGATTAGTGGAGACTGCATCAAGGGAATATCCCATGTAAGCATGTGCAAGTTGGGCTTCTCTGGTTGGTAGTAGCATTGCAAGTCTAGCCATCCAGGAAAGAGCAAAATTTATGCTAATGTGTGCTTCCCAGTTGACACAGATAGAGACTTCATCATCCTTCCTGCAGAGCTTCTAATTCCCAACTGAGCCATACCATAATTCATGTTTGGTTTGGGGTTATTTTTCCTTCATCAAATAAACAAAATGTCAAAATATCACAATTAGAATTATGTCTAGATTTTTTTAATGTAGAAAAACAAATCCATATGTATTAATGTTCATTAACTACTCTATATTAGAATATCTTAAACAACAGAGATCATTGATCTGTGACTGTATGATCTACAACTATTCAGATTTTGGGTGACAGACTAGCTGGATGCCCGAGAACACAACTTTTATTTTCAATCTTTTCTTTGGAACCCAGAGATTAATACTTCCTTTAAAAGCTGTAGCAAAAATCATTTTAAAGACAAAGTGAAGAAAACAAAGATTTTCATATGAAAGGAGGTTGTATCCAGGTGGGGATTGGCCTTTTCTGCCAGACAACAAGCGATAGGACGAGGGGACATGGTCTTAAGCTGTGCTGGGGGAGGTTTAGGTTCGACATTAGAAAGAAATCCATCACAGAAAGGGTGATTAGATACTGGAATGGGCTGCCCACCATCCCTAGAGGAGTTTTGCGCAAGATTGGACATTGCACTTAGTGCCATGGTCTAGTTGACATGGTGTTCAGTCATAGGTTGGACCTGATGATCTCGAAGTCTTTTTCAGTCTAGACAAAGTCTGTGTTTCTGTGAACCGCTTATTGCAATACCTGACATTTAAAAGACAGTACAAGATACAATACAAATTGCAGTGATATACCAGGCATCAGCACAAAGACTTATCTTTATTTCATTAGCAATGTTTGCACTAGCTGGGGCCTCTTCTTTCTCCTTCTTATGCTGACAAGCAAACTTTGCACAAACTCATAGAATCCTCATGGCTGGAAGAGACCTCTAGGATCACCCAGTCCAACCATCCACCCAGCATTATCACTGTAACCCCTAAACCACTGACCAACATCACCCAGTGTCAGATCCAGATGCCTCTTGAACATGATAAACTCACAGCATGCTTCTCAGAGAAGTGTTGTAAATATTGCAAAATAAAAAGCCTCTGTATATCTTAGTTTATTGATTTATAATTCATGTAGAGTAGGATAAAGTTCAGCATGGATCTCCATGTTTCAGCTTTTCTGAAAGGTCTTCCAAGTCATTTAGTCCACTAAATGACCATGAAGATTTCTGATTTCTCTCTGTTGCTTTGAAAATTCCTCAATTGTTCCAGTTTTCTTAGAGTTAGCTATTAAGAGCACTAACACAATTTCTCTAAAATTTTATTTCTATTTCTGAGAAACCAGTCACTTCCTTTCTATTTTCGGTGTTCTCTCTTACAGTCATGGAAATAGATATGATATGTAAACATATCACAAAAATATATTCTATCACTACTTCTATGAACTGAGGTTGCCAGTCAGAGGTGAGAGCAAAGGAAACTGAGGGATTAATATTGTTGTGTATGTACAAATTTCAGTGTTGTTTCCTGTCTCATTCTATGTTTTGAACAGATCCTTAAGTTCTTTCCCCTATCGTATATTACTCTGTCATGATTGACACTTTAGGAAGAATCTGCTTCTCAGAACTCTTCCTAACACAATTTCACTTTGTTTGCTTAGGCTGAAAGCCTTTTGTTTGGTTTGTTGTTTCAGTGAATTCCTTCCAAAAAAGCAAAGAAAACTTTCATTTTTAGTAGCTTTCTTCACCAGATATGAAAGTGGTTTGGATTCAAGGACTGATAGTCTTTTGACTTGACTTAAAAATCTACTGTATCTGTTATTTAAGGTCAAATGTCTCAGTAAAACCTTCCACAAAAGTGACTCATTAACTTGTACTTTTATCAGGTCCCTCCTGCAATTTTTTTCCTCCAGCTTTCTTGATTTCAGAAATGAGAATTACGATGTTTGAGATTTCTGGGAATTTCTGCATTGCGATGCAAGTTGTGAACAGAGGTTTTTTTTCTAGTTCTGCTTCTGGGCTGCCTCTGATCTTTGTAATGTACAGTGCAGTGCTGTCTTCCCTAGGCATTTCTCTTGACTTTTTCTTAACTTGCTCTTCTATTCCTTGTATGAGGGTAGTTTGTGGAGCTATGTAAAGGAATCATTCACAATAGTAGCTAAACTGCAGAAAAACATTTCTAAGGATTCAACAGAAATGAAGAATTATGAATATTTGTCTTTTTTTTAAGCTCAAAATGAGGAGAAGTGAAGGTCCCACAAGCCTCCAAAAAGCCCTCCACCTTGACCTGTCAAGCCAACAAAACTTGTACCCCTTCTAAATGCAGTGTTCTTCTAGTTCTGTAGAAAATACTTTGCGTAGTAGTTATTAAGGTATTAAGTTATTAAGGTCAAAATGAGTAAACAAAAAGACTTGGACCAAAGCCACATGTTTGTTCATAAACATGTATTTTAAAAACTTGAACACCTTTTCTCCCTCTCCCTGCATGCACCAGCAAATCACCACCCTTAGTAGAAAGCAATACATAGCTGGATTAAAATGCTCTTCTCCTTGGAAAAAAAAGATATTTAATTTTTGAATAAATATCCAGTTGTGGGGGGTTTAATCTGTTTTTCAGTTACTGGTACTGTGTGAATTGCTGAATTTGGTCCTCTTGATTTAAGTTTTTTGGAGTTTACTCCCTGCCTTAAATCACAGTTGTGGGTACTGGAGCTCCTGTGGGCCAAACATGCCTCCTCATGGGGCTTGCAACATGCGTCCTACCAGCTGGCACTCAGAGAAAATCTACTGCTTCTGATCTTCCTCCCATTTTGGCTTCCCTGTTATATATGCTTGTAAATATTTATTTTTTATGTTGCTTTGATTTCTTATTATAGCTACTTTGGGCTTGAGCCAGTGTTCCGTAGCAAAGAAAGAGATATTCCAAGAGGTTATCACATAGATAATATTTCATCTTGAAAAGTAACCAATGCTTATCCTTAAGTATTTGAATCCTTTGCTTGAGGCCACAAAAGACCTTGCAGAAGCAGCTTATGCTCCTACATCTATGTGCAGGGCTGTCACTGTAAGCTTGATCATAAATTGTTCACTTTGTTTTCTGGTTACTAGCAAGTGTTTCCTACTTTTCATGAAATTATTTGAACCTTAAACTAAACCTGCAACATTTTTTTGCTGTTTCTTTTTCTATAGTGTTGTGTTTATATATTAGACTGTCTCAATTTGGTAGGACCAAACTGACTGCTACTTCAAGAAGCATTTTCAACCTGCTGCCTGGTGTTTTGTTATGCCTCAAGATGAAGATTTATGTTGTAGAATTACTACAAGAGGCAGTCAAATTACAAATCCATCAAAAACTGTCAAATTGTTCCAATTCTCCTTTTATTTTACAGGTGAATTTAACAGAAATATTTGTGCTATTTTGAAACCAGACAGTTGCAACATTTTACTTGGGGCAGTCAAGTACACCTTCTCCCATAATTGGAAAAGCATGTTTTCCCACAGATGGTTTAACAGTGATTTTGGGATTGCTTTTTCCCAAAAAAAAAAGTGTACCTTTGCTGGGTCTTTATCTTAATTCTCTTTATTTATTTATTTTTCTTTCGCATTTATTACACTGTGTTTAGGCCTGTCTTTTTCATGGCTGTTCATGACAGTCTCCTGTCTTTGTACAGAGCTTCTGCCCTTGCTCTTTTTGTCACAGCATAGCCAGTCAGCCAGTCTTTCACAGAGAAGTTAACTGGGACTTGGGTATTTTTCCAGTTAAAGGACAAAACTGTTCCTGCAACCCATATTTCAATAATGAATAAAGTGAAGTATTGTAGTCCACACTAAATAAAAACACATGGTTTCCTGCAGCTGGAGTCTTAGTCTTGCATTAGGCTTCCCACAACCAGAGCTGCAAGAGGCAGCTTTTGACCACTGCTGGTACGCAGTTGCAAAACTCTCCTTTTGGCTAAATTTGAGTTTATGGCTGTTATCACAAAACTACCAAAAGAGTAGTTTGCTACTGTTTTGCTGCATTTCCTTTTGGAAAATGCTGGGAAATCAGTGAAGGCCAGTCTGGTTATTTTATAGGAGATGCAGTTTCTGTACTGAAGGTTAAAAACCACTCGACTTTATTTAGCAGCACTGCTCTCCATTTAACTAGACCTTCCATTCCCCTGTCCTGGGATATCTTCCTTTCTGAAATTTGAAGAGTTCTCTAATGGTGGAGTTATACAGCTTGTAAAAAATATGTTAATCTTGTTGTTTTAACAGCTGCATGTGTTAGTGTTCACTTACTATGTTGCTCTTGCAGAAAGTGCCATAATCTTAAACCCTCATCTGAAAATGTTATGAGCCTGTCACTTTTTTTTCCTCTTGATTCACATTTCAAAGAGATTTGGTTCTTTTTATCATCCTGTCTGCATTCCCATTACAATTTTACATTATGATATTGAAGCAGTCTTTGATCGTTTTGTAGTTTGCGTAGGTCCTTGTGTAATATGTTCACTTGCTTGTCTAGTAGCATGTTCACTTGCTTGTCTAGAAGGCTGCATGTCAGTGACACAACCTGCACAAGCCTAATCTCATCTGCCTCGGTTTTCTGAATGGCTGCTGTATTTTGTCTATGTCCTGTATAAATTGTCTGAGTGTTTTGCTGAGCAAAACACTTTTGATAATTAATATATTATTCAATGGGGATTTTTATAAATAAATTTCCTCCACCCTTCCCTAGCTTTTCTGAATAATAAGAGTTGGATATACACAGAGTACTGTCACTACATCTTCCCATTTTTTTCCCACCCCATACACTGACATGATTTTGCTGCAATGATAGAAAAATTAGTGTTTGTTATGCTACTGATAGTTAGCATATGATAGTGAAAATTACCGTTGTCAGTAGTATTCACTCTCTTTAAGCACTTGTGTTAAGTTTTGGCATCTCTTTATCTTAGAGATCATATGAAAAAGAAAGCATGCTTGTTATATTGGTAGAGGTCAATTACACTTAAGTTATAAGTTTGACTGAAATGAAGAAGGCTAATGAGTGAGGAACAAGTGTGTGTGTGACAGAATCTTTTTCATTATGTTTTTGGGGAGGTACCACACACTGTCTCCCCATTCCACCCATTCCACTGAGCTTTAGAGGTTGTTGACTTGTCAAGTGTATTTTGGAACTATTTTTTATGAGGAATATGTGTGAAGTGAATTTATGTGTATTTGCATGTTTAATCAGAAGAAATTTAAGAGTAATATAAATAAGCATTGCATGCTTCCTGGAAAATTTTATTTTACCAATTATATTTTTATTTTCCTTTTGTTTTTGTTTGCTTTGGTTGTCTTGGTTTTGGTTTTGTTTTATGGTATTGCCTTACAGAAAAAAGGGTAGGATTTCTGCTTGCTGTATAGTACTTGGGACTAGTGATGGGAAACAGGGAGCAGCCAGAAAAGTTCCTGTAGGGTAAAGGGGAAGGAAAGGGACTTAAACTTTCATTTTGGCTGCATTCTACATAGCCTGAAAGCCTCAGGGAAACTTCCAAGTGTTATGGTAGGTAGGCTACAAAGTACTGATCCAGTCTGAAGATAACCAAAGCACAGCTGAGGGTGGGGAGTCTTGAAACTGATTAAAAGTAATCACAGCCCTGTGGCCTGAGGCATGCAGAAAACAGAACCATTAATGCTATCTGGGAATCCATATAATGTCCTACATAGCAATTGCCAGTAAAGGGAAAAAAAAATTTCTGTAACACTATTTCTTGAAGCCAGGGAATTTCTTCTTTCTGCAGGTATGCTGAGTGAGAGAATTATCCTGAAGTGGCTGGGGTTTCAGCCCTGATGCTGGTGGGGAGGTGAGGGCTCTGTTGCAGAGTGAGCATTCTAAATCCAAGGGGTGCCTTGACTTTTTGAGTTTCTTAATTGACAATCCAATTTATCTTAATTTATAATCCAATAGAAGCTATACTGCGAGATATCAACATCTTATTTTGTGCTCGATATGCTATAATATATAGAAAAACAGTGGGAGGAAATGCTGAAAAATAATTGCAATAAGATATTTCAATAGTGACTTATACAGAACCCGCTGTGAATACCCATATACTATTGACTTCAGTAAGAATATCTACTGTAATAAACAGAATAGACGTCTATTTTCAGTTTAATATAAAGATTTGTGTAAAAAAAAAAAAAAGATATGAATTGCATTACTCAGTTGTCTCTCTTGAATTATCATAACCATATGTGGTTTCTCTTAGAATTAAACAATTTATTATTTTCTGAAGAGGAGCTGGGGAACTGTTTAATATATAGAATGGAAAGCAATGTAATTACAAACAGAGGGGCAGAATTAATATTGTGTAGTCACAGTTTAGAAACCAAGTCTCCATTAGTTTGCTTCAGCATTTATCTCAATGGGATGTTTTTGCCATAGCACGTTTATTCCACCTGTTTGTAAACCTATAAACCTCTTAATTCCTATTCTTCTGTGATTTTTTTTTGTTTCAATATGGACCAGTTTCATCTTGCTTTAAACAAGTTACTTATTTTCATGTACACATAAAAACAGATCAAATCACAAAGGAAGCTGAGAGCATTTGGAATAGAATTTAAGAAATGTAATAATTAAAAAAAAAAAGATATTTCAGGAGTTTTTTTAATTTCAGGAATTTTTTTAAGTTCACATGTTTATGTATGCATTTTAAATTCTGAAGTTGTGTTAGTCCTTATGAAAGGGTTTCAGTATTGGAATATGTAGGTGTGTACTCTCTGAATGCGTCCATGACTTCTGTGCTTGGTACACAAAGTAATTATGTGTGTGCTGGGTAATGATGCAACCACTGCCACTGGGTCTAATTGACCTACATAGACGCTGTATATAGTATCTGCCCATGTGTTTCTAAGGGTTAAAATTATAGACAGTTATATTTTTTACCATAGGTGACCATTGTTAAAAAAATAATGGTCATAGTTTTAGAAATCCGGGTATATTCTTAGCAGAAATAGTTCTGTTCAAGTGCCATGAATTGTTACTCTTTTGCATTATTTAGGGTAGCTCAGATAGGGTGCTTTGAACTAGAGTTTTTTTCTCGCTTTATTAAAAATACTGAATTTTCCTTATTTTTTCAATGTCGTACATTTTATAGTGCTTCCTTATTAATGCCTTTGTTTTAAAAATGGGGCAGAGAGACTCCTGATCTCAGCAAATATCTTAGTGAGTATACTTTTGCTTTGGGGCAAGCACAACTTAATATTCATAAATCTTGAAATGCAGAGGCAAAACGTGAAGAGAATCAGTGTAGATTCTCAAGCAGTAGGTATTGAGGCTAAATATCTGATGTGAACCACTTATCAGAGGATTGGCAACATTATGAAAGTATCATGTAAGTGCCACGCTATTTCTAAGTTTCAAAAGAACTATGGAAAGCTCCCTGGTACTATAATATGGTTAAGAAGAAAATACCTCATATAAATAGACCTCAACAGACTAACATAAAAGGAAACAATAAAGTAGAAACCACTGCAATAAAATAAAAATAGTTCTTTGTAATGATGCCTGAAATCTGAAAATCAATTAAAGTTGTTTCTTAAATTGACAGGCAAATAGTTAATATTATAAAAGACACAGCAAATCAAGCGTTGCATGTGTGGTTTAAAAAATGTTTATTTCTGATTGATGAAAAGGTCTCAATAGGTGCCTTTTTTATGCAAGTAGTACATATAATGCACTACTTGCTCCATGGCCATGTTAATAGTCATTGTGTCAGTTTGTACTATGGATAAAATTTGAAGACAACTGTAATAGAAAATAGTTAACAAAAATCCATCCCTCCAAATGAAGCTCAGAGTTGTGCTAAAAACGATCCAAGAGAAAAGCAGGCTTTGTTAGGAACTCAAGGCTGGGGCAGATTGGCAGCAAAATGTTGCCGTGTCAACATATCTTTGGAAAAAGCATTCTGCCAGCAGTTCTCTCCCTTTGATACTAAGGGGAGTCAGCATTCTGGATTATACAGAAACAGGATTGGTATGGAGATGGTGGGGGCAGCCTGGACACAAAAGCCAGATCTAGAGTGGTGCATACATGACTTGATATGGGGTTGCCTCAGCTGCTTCAGAGCCAGTGGGATTCTGGTTGGAAAAGTTCTGTGATTACCCTTAAGTAACTTTAGGAATGTGAGCTGTTTTTCAGAGCATGTGTGTCCCCTTCTATGTTTGATTCAGAGAAAATATGTATTGCTTCCAAGTCATTTATGAGGCACCTGTCCTGCAAGCCTATTTGCAGGCACAGAATCCTGCTTCTTTAGCACAGTTCATGACTGGGAACATCCACATTTAATGACCTATGTCAACCAGGCATTTTTTCATCGTAATTTTAAAGAATTCTATTGAAGATGAACAGGAAGGAACAGAATCCATCTTTCTCAGCTGTGATGGTTTTGCAGGTCTAGCTGCATTAAAAAGCATTAAAACTTTCTTTTTTTTCCTTACTGAAGTCACCAGATCCCACTCAGAATGCTCAAAAGGACTGGCTCTGTGGAATAAAACCATGCTATTATTACTCAGAAATTGTACCACTTTGGGATAGAAGAGAAAAAAAAGACTTGAGAAGTGCAGGACTACTCCATTTTTCCTGTGGCTCACTGATGTTAGCCAGTGTAGCTTGTCAAATTCTTATTCTTGTGGTCATCACTAGTGATATTTTATAGAATGTATGACTTTAATTTCATTTCTTTGTGCAGATATTTCCTTTTTTTTCTTAATTTATTTGAACTTTATTGAATAGTATTTGAGTATGTTGATACCAAATGATAAACTGTAATTAAACTAGTAAAAACTATACATGCCTGAAAACAGATAGGTAAACATGACCCTGAAATGTGTAGCGAGAGCCATTTCACAGCTCTGGTAAAGGTCTGTTTGTATTTATCTCAAAATAGGAAAGAAAAGCCTACAAAATTTATGTCCTCATAAGACAGTGCAGGTTTGCATTTTAGGAGTATGACCATCCCAGTAAACATCGAAATTACTTAAATTATTATTGCTATTGTTCCATCTTAGAAACTACAGCTATCTGTATATGTGAGCACAATTTTGCAAGATTTTTCAGTGTTAATTTGAAGATGTGAAGATTTTCTGGTTTTGTTATTATTTTACTTCGAGTAACGGAGATTTGAAATTACCTTTGCTATATGTTCTGGGAAAAACATCATGCTCTAATAGACTTATATGCCTCATACTTCTTGTACATGGTTTTATAGTTGTTTAAACTTTTGGGGTGTACTAGTATGGTCTGTCCAACCAGGAAAATTCAAAACCCAATTTGTGGAAATACGCTGTAAGTAATAATTCCTTGGCGTTTCAGCATCAGTAAGGCAGTATGGGCAAGTTTATGAAAAACATTGTTCTTATTCTCTGCCCTTAAATCCCGGGGTGAATGTATCTTATTTAGCATCTAGAAAAGCGTGGAAGACTTTCAGAACTGGGTTAGGCAGACAAATACTGTAACAAGGAAAGCCTTTGGCCTGGGGAGTGCAGGAGAACATGAAGACCTGTCAGTCAACGCTGGACTGCCACCTGGTGCTCGTAGGGTAGGAGCTGCCTGCCTGGGCTTTTCCTAGCCCTCACCTTCCAAATCAATTGAAGACAACAAGAGAACTTGCCCATTTTCTTAATTGTTCACAGCTTTAGAACTGCATGATCTGAGTTAATACATTTCTTAGCAATATAATAATGTAAAATGACAAACTTTGTTAGGTTTAAATTGTGTCTTTAAATTATTTAGAGGTCTTACTATTCATTAAAAATCACTTCCATAAAACATGTAATTGTGTTTTTATAGAAGAAATTATGTATATTCTGAGTGTGGCAACACTGTAGAAGTTCAGCTAATTAGCTTTTTCTGAAAAATCCTTTTGAAGAGATGTATGTGGGCATGATTTTACTTGGCATTAGTTGTCTCGGATTGTTTTCTACAAAAAGAATGGCCTAATGCACTGAATTCTGTAAATATTCAAGATGCGTCTTTGAGTCTGTCAGAATCCCATGGGCTGGATGGATACATCAAATCTTACTCTTTTCATACAAGTTGAGGTTCATGTTGTTTCACTTCAGCCATTAAAGTGAGGCAGCTGGGCTCCTTCTATGATATGCAGAAGCAGAGGGGCACTCCAAGAGGGCAGTGCATCCTACATGAAATTGGGCTCCTAAGACAGAAGAAAAATGGAATCAGCTCTAGAAATGGCCATTCCTCCCACTCACTGTAGCCCTAGAAGTCAGATTAGCAAAGTAAAGTTAATGAGAGGAATTTCACTTACCCTGTCTTATTTGGAAATTCCTACTTTTTGATACAAAGAGCATATCTCAGCTATGAGCCATGACTGGCTGATGCTGCATATTAATTTTCAATGCATTTCCCTCCATGCTATGAAATAATCATTTAATAAAGCTTTCAGGGGCAGTGTGAACCTTAGTAATATAGCTTTAATAGATCTGTTGCCAGGGAACTTAAATCAAGGCTTATGTCCAATGCCTGTATTAAGGTAAAGACTCCCAAAAGCAGCCATGTCCCTTGTGTAGGTCTTAGACATTATGAACCAGTTTTGGTCATATTTTTCTTGGTGGGAATGTTGACAGTAGTTCTCAGTGCAGACCTCTGATGGAGAAAAAGCCAGCACCCCAATTTAGAAGATATATAGAAAATACCAAATGATAGTATTTACACTGATGAAATCCACCTTGCATGATCTGGTTGCAAATCTTAAAATAAATTATTGAAACATACTGTATTTGTTACTTACAGTATGTTCTATTTCTGCTATTTCTGTTGCTTAATAATTTTGAAAATTTTGTACATTTATGTCGTATGTTTTAATACAAGAAATACTAAAGTCCTTTTGTTAGTTATGACCTTGTTGCAGTTTTTAGCCAGGGAACCAGATCTTGTTATCAAAGGGGCTGGAGACAGGTCTCTCTGTTGGAGGTTTAGAGCACATAGCATGAAAACAGCTGTGGCACCATTCTGGGTGTTGATACAGTGGTTTTTCTACTGCTTTCCTAGTGCTAAGACGTATGTTGGAGATAACCTTCACTTCTCCATTTAGAGACAAGAAAAATTGTTGAATCTTTAGGGTCCATGAACACCAGCAGTCCCTCTTTCTTGAGATTTTTGTGCAGGGTCTGCAAATAGAGTAGAAAGATGGATAGGAGCATTATTATATGATTTCCAGCATTTCTGCAGAGGAAAGTGGTAGCCAAAAGGTTCATCACAAATTCTTAATGAAATAAGTTCCCTTATAATGAAGCTTTGAATTAGTGACTGGGTACACCTCTGCTTAGAATAATATTTTGTATTACAAGGTCATAATCATCTTTAAAGTCTTTAGGCAATACATATTTTTCTGTTATGTTCTATGTAACATAAATAACAAAAATTTATGCTTCTAAGTCAGTTAAATTCTGAATGAATGAGACTTCATTCTTTTTTTATGTATAAGCAATATACATATGAAAGTAGAAAAGCTTATAAAAAATTTACTATTGTAATTTTTAGTAGTATATTTAAAAATACCTGAACAGAGTATTTCCTACTCATACACATCTGTAATAGCATTAGATTTGAACATGTAAACAAATGAAAGTCCAGCACTGTGTCTAGAATGCCCAGCCTGAGACTAATATATGATCAACATGATTAGTCTTTTATTGTTCTTGTAGCAAAAAAAAAAATCAATAGCAGTGTTTGGAAAAGTGTAAAACTTTGGAGCAGTTTCCAACTGGACAAATTTAAGATTTGAGGATAACATCTTAAAAGACTCTACAATTAGAGTATTAGAGGTGTAGGACTCTCATAGTTGACAGCCCATCAACTAGCAAATGCTTTAATGACATTTTAATCAATAACAAATAAGTTTTAAAAATCCCCATGACTTTACAGATCTTTCAGATCCTGAGGAAAAAAAAAGCTAATCCCAATCCTTGATTTTCATTTTGGCAGCTTCTGCAAGGGAGCTGGAAAGTGTCTGTTAAAAAGGAATATTTCAACTGAAACAAATTCCTCTTGCTTTTGTCTCCAAGTGAGCTGCACTGTGAAAGGACATGAAATGTGAATGCACTGCCTAAGAGGTTTACAGTAAAAGATAAGGTACAGTCTGAGGGTAACTATTAACATCTCCATTGTACAGCAAGTACTCAGAATAGTAAAAGGTTGTTGTTCAAGAAACACGAAGTAAAACAGAGCTTTAGTGTTTTTTAAAGGTTCTCTGTAGATATCTAAATTTTTCATGTGAGTGTCTTTGTTGCTTTGTTAAGAGCTGTTATTAAGAGCTGTTATTAGAGCTGCATGAAGAAACTCCAAGTTATTCAGGTATATGAAGCCATATGCAGCAAAAATATGTGAGAAGAGAGGAAAATACCCTTACATTCATTAGTGATTTTATTAATTAATCTATTCTGATTTTAAAAATGATGTTTCAATTTGGCAGGCAAGATTTTCTTCTAACAAGCTGATTTGTGTTAGTTTATGGATTAAACTTCCAGAAAAAAAATTTTAAGTAGTCAAATTTGTTTGAAACATTGCACATTTACAGTTGTGCATGTAATTTTTCCATGTGGGGGCCTGGATAGGGGCTTGCTCTGAAGTTCATGGAAGTTAATGGTAAAGTAATCCACATTGATTTCAATGGATGTTAGGTCAGTCCTTATGCACAGATTTAGATAATTGCCAACTGGAACTAGAATATACAAACATTGAGGTAACTAGTTTTTCATTTGCATTTATATGTCTAGGCTCCTGGACTGCACTCCTGAAAAATATTGAAAATCTGACTTTCTTGATACCCTCATGTTGTGGTAGGCAAAAAGAAGGCTATATTATATATCCTAGTTAACCTCCTAAATGCTGACCCTCTTTTGGAGTAGAGGATGAGTTGAGTAACCTCTCCAGATCTTCATGCTTGTTTTCTGTTTTAATTGTATAAGTGTAAGAATAGCTGATTAGTGGTGAAAGGATTTAAAATATACGCACTCATTATGCTCTTTATTTTTTATTTATTCATCTCTTTTATCCATACTTTGCTGGCAAAATATCCTTAAATTCTTCCATTAAGCTAGCAGTTTAAGGGAAAAAATTCAAAGTTCAAGACTGGATTTCTGCAGCAAATTTTTGTCCTCCAGTGTAATATGCCATAAAGTATGATTACAGATGGAGTCCTGCTAGGAGAAAGTTACAGCCACAGAGTAGGCTTTGTTGTCACTTACACTGGACTGAGTTCACTGTCTTCAATGAAGTCCATGGAAATTTAAAATATTCCTCTTGAGATGCGAATACAGACCACAAAACTGGCGTTTCTTGAAACTATTAATTCAAAAATATTAATACCGTTAAATTAATTAGCATTGCAGAAATATATCAAAAGGTACATACATAATGTTATTATTTACTTCACTAAGCTGAATAGGGAAGTTGAACCAAAAACGCTATTCAGAACAAAGAGGTTTTGTTTTCTTTTACAAAATATTAGTGTAGTTTTGATTGCTGAAATTTTGTGGGAGCTACATGGAAGTACAGAGAGGAGCTGAGACTGAAAATTTCTGTTTCACCATTCTTCAGGACAAAGTGTAAAAGGCATCTGAAAGAGATCTGTGAAATAGCATCAAGGCCTGGGCAAAAAGAGCTTAGACAAGACAGTAAAAGTAACTTCCTAGTTCAAGTAAAGTCTTTTTTCCCTTTCTTTTCTCTCCTTGCACTAGAACACTATGTGACTGAAGACCAGAAAGAGGACTAATCTCACCTAGTGCTGTAGATCTATATCTGAATGTGTTACTCAATAATTTTGGGAGTCCATGGAGAGAAATAGGCACTTTTGGGTAAAATTTATCTGACCTGTTTTAGAGGAGTTGTGGCACAGAGGTGTCTGCTGTTCCCACTAACTATTAAGAGAGTCTTGGGTCAGAGGAGCGTGAGAAGTTATATTTCACTATTTGGGTTTTTTTCAATGCCCAGCTGGGTTTGTGACCTAAACCCATTTCTTTATTCGTGGAACAGAACTGGTTTTTGTATTAAAAAAGAGTGTAAGAGCCATGTGTCAGAAAGCTGGAAGGCTGCTACTCCAGTACTTTTAGAAGGGTGGTAGGTCATCTTCCATGTCTCTCTACTAATAAATGGATAGCTGGATTGCCTAGTTACATTACATCTTCTGGGGATTTTCTTCAGTCAGATTAGCTAAGAAAGGCTACTATTGTATGTATAATGTCTTGATCGTGCAACACTCCTCTGGCAAATGAGACTTGGAGGACAACTCTTGGCAGGCAATATGGCAGGATTTCCATATGGAAATATTTCCACTTCTTACATTTTCCTTCCTATTTGAAATTTTCCTTGGGGTAAATTTTCAGTTAATTCTGACTGCAAATATGTTTCAATGAATTTGTTCCAGTATTCTACTTTTTCTCCCAGTCCCAAAGGGAAAAATAGTTTGAGTTGTCCAAAATAACCACAATGAATGAAACTTTAGGCCTAACTAGGACATAAAAAAATGCTGAATTCAGCCAACATAAATGATTTTATTTTGAACATTGATTGTTTTGTACAAATATTTTGTTCAAGCAGAGCAACTCATAGAAATAAAACTGAATATGCTTACTTAAAACTCATTTGATGGAAAAAGCAAGGCATTTAAAAAATAACTTTATTTTCTGCTTGACAGACAAAGTTTTGAGTTTTATTTGCACAACCAGAATATTTTAACGAAAATTTTTCTCTGCAGGGGTGAGCAACATTTCCCACTTGTTTGTAAATTTCTATTTTCTAAATGAGATAGCAGTCATTATACAGCTTGTGAGAAGTGTGAAATTGTTTTATTCTTCTCTAACCCCAGGCAGATTTCACCACTGGAAAAGTAAGTAGTTTATTACATTAAATTAATTTAGATTAATCAGATTATTTTGCAGTAGAAGCTGTAGAACACATCACGTATCTTAATCACACCTCCTGGTTTTCACAACGTTGTAACAAATTTGCAGTTATTATTTTTCTGAGGAAGAGAATTCTCTGGTCTCCCCAACCTACCAGCAGGATGTGAATGTTACACACATGCTCATGCCTTCAGGTGATGCTTCTTGTTTGTGTTGCCTTGTTGCTACTGACTGCTCTTCTCCACAATCTCTTTGGCCTATGAGGCCGTGTTTCCCCATGTCTGAGTAGCAGGGTGAAGGTCTTTAGAGGCCCTGTGCTATTCAAGTCGATGGGTCCTTTTAGCACAAACACTGCACTTTCAGTTCATCAGGAAAGGGCCTACTGTACTGCAGCACTGAACAAGTGGGCAGTGATATACTCACAAAATCCATGGGCCTCAGGGAGGAAGAATAAAGGCAGATCTATAGTATCAGAATGAAGAACACACTGAAATACACAAAAGACATGCTCCAAGAAATATGAAGACCAGTGAGAAGGTACCCGTGGATTTCAGTCTCTTTTGGATATGACTCAGGCAGATAACACAAAATATGCTATGTAGTACATGATTTATTGTGATAAACATGTATTTTAATATAGAGAACATAAGAGCAAAAATGTCTATCATTTTCTGACTTTGGTTTAGTTTTGGGTATTTTTTTTTTCTGTTGGATGACAGCAGTATAGCTCTTTTCTTTTAAAGACAACTTATAATCACTAATGCATATAAATTTTAAACAGAACTAAAGTACTTATCAAATCAAGTTACACACAAAATCTAAAAACCCCATGTGGTATTTTGACCATGAGGATAGGGTTTGTGGAAACTTGCTATTGTCAAAGAAGTGTGCAAGAAACACAATTGTTCAAAAAAGCCTTTGAATAAAAATACTATAGATAATGCTTTAAATTTTTAAATAGTTTGGGGTGTTTTT
>NW_008237919.1:1531747-1533705 GCF_000691975.1 Corvus brachyrhynchos | reverse complement strand
AAATCTATTAAAACATTGCTTAAGTTCATCTTCCTTGTTTTTCTACACTAAGCTATTCCTTCACAAATTATCCAGCGTTGAGAGGCAGCAGGAAAAAAAAATCCTGTGTCTGTGAGAAATATTTTCCACCGGTCTTGAAAAAGCAATTAAGGGATGTTTTATTTATTCTTCCAAAGCCAATATTTGTCTGTTTGGATATTTTTTATTTTTCTCTCTCAACTCACAGTATTTTTCAAATTTTTTTCATTGCTTTTAAAGTAATTTTTTGCTTTCTCGTGTTAGATATTTGTCCCCTCCAGTGAATGCTAGATTATACATGTATTGGGATGAATCACTGGAAAAAAAGAGACTCTCTGCAACATCATTTACATTTTTTATAATAATCTATTTTTTCAGGGAATTCTTATGGGAAAGAGACACCTATGAAATTACATTATTCTTTTAAAAGTTAAAGTATTATGGACCAGTTTTTACTGAAATCAATGAAACAGTTCAGAATAAATTTGTATAATCATAAAACGAAAAGGAATACAATCTTTGTATTTATTGTATATTTAATTGTGCTGCTGTAAGTCATAAACCCCTAACCTTCTTTTGGAAAAATGTCCTAGAATTCAAAATACATTACAAATTGCTTCATTTTGCATTGTTTATTCAGAATACACAATCACTTACTATGTGATATTCAGATAGATTTTTGTGTGCTGTACTCAGATTTACAGAACATGGACATATTAATTGTGTTGCAAAAGAAAAATTCCATTGCAGATAAATCAAGACTGGAAATAGTGTAAAGATTCATTGCATGAAAAAGTAAATTTCCACTGTAATTTAAGCATGCACATTTACATTTTAAATTATATTTATGTAGGTGTGAATAACTGTTCTATAAAATCCTCTTGTATAGATGTATTGCAATAGAAATTATTATAAAGCTTTAGTTACAGACTATGTATAGTCGATATTTCTTAGAAGTTATGATTATTTAAAAAAAAAGCCCCAAACATAAAATGCACACATAAGAAGCCTTTAGTATTATAAGCATTGTAATAACTACATTCGGGAAATTCAAAGTCTCAAACAGTTCTATAACTCATCCTATTCAAACCTAATACAGCACAATGCAATTTTTACAGTGCCCTTTGTGCTAGTATCCCGGAGCACTTTAAAATGAATAAAGTTAAAATTAGCAATGTAGCACTCAATTTCCTAAAGGAGTTACTTTAGAAAAACTAAGTAAAATCAATGCCTTAAATGTTTGGATTTAAAACCCTGCCAATTGAAGCTCTTTTTATTTCAAGTAGCAAAGTATTCCAGATCTCCTGAAGAAAATGTCTGAAGGCTCTATAGGTTTAAGATATCAAAAAAGTATTTAAGAATTATGAAACCATCATATATCAATCTCTGAGTGCATACTGATAGGCATGGAAAGTAAATGTAATGTCTAAGTAGAGCTATATAGCAGTCTCTGCATCAAATAGTAAGCTAGTAGTTTATTTGCATTTCTATCACACATTTCACCTGAAGATTTCAAGCCAGTCCCTCTGTTAATTCCAGCAGAACAATATAAAGCACTTTAAAAATACAACAGTGAACTGCAGTAGTATGCTGGAAAAAGGAGCTTTGTATGAGCAGCAGGTGAGGTGCAACCCTCCAACAGACTACAGGGTCAATTGCACATCAGGGGGCATGACTTGTGTAATGGGCCTCTTCATAAGTGATTTTATTGAACTATAGTTTTGAAGATGATTATTGCTCATCCTGTATTTACATATGGAACCATCATTTGCAAGAAAAAGTTTTGTAGAAAGTTGGCAATTGCAGTTGTAGCAGCAAGCAGTGTAGAATCAATGCCTGTGTTCTCTCCTCTCTCTTGGGGAAGCACTCAAATATATACCAGAATGCCAAGATAGAAAAAAGGGAATCCACAATAATACAAAGTCCTGATAAGCAAGCAG
>NW_008237919.1:1464121-1531625 GCF_000691975.1 Corvus brachyrhynchos | reverse complement strand
ACCAGCTTGTTTTTATCAAAGGAAAGAAATAAACAACCTTGTTTTCAAACTGTATATAGTTGGAAAGTCACCTTTAAAATTACAGAAAAATAATTATAGTTTGTTTTGATAGTGTTTTGGGAGACATGAAACAGGAATGCAATAGTTTCATACACAATAGGAACTTGAAGAGCTCATAGTGCTCAGGATGAGGAATACCGTCATAAATGAGTCCTGGAAGGAGGATTCTGGGTATTCTTCACCTTGTTTTCCTGCTGGTGGGCAGGAAAACAAAGATCTGCAATGGGCGTCTCTTAGCACAATTCATTCCATCACCTATATTGTAAGGCAACATGGAAGCAAGATGTAGATGTGTGGTCACCTGCAACTTCTATTTGTAGCCATAGTTTGCCTTATTTTTATATCTTCTTTTGAGGTTCCTTTCTCTCGTCTTCCCTATTGCTACAATTCACTCTAAAACAAGCCACTAACTTCCTTACTTGACTAGCTATCTCTGATTTCCATTGTGCCACAGTAAGATAATCATTCACCAGGAGGGCAGCCTGACTTACTGGATCTGCTTTGAGCAGAAAGTCAAACCAGATGAGTTCTGGAGCTTCCTTCTAGCCTGCATGGTTTTGTCATTCTACAATTAATGTTGAGTTGGGTCATCTTTTCCTTTATATGATTTCTGCTTTAATTTAGTATTGTAATTGAGGCCCAGGTGCTGCTTAGTTATAATTTAAAGGTGTTGCTGTCATTGTTCTCTATCTCTTTAAATAATCTGTTTCTGAACTCAGTGAGTAAATGAAAGCAGTTTATATAAACTTGCAGTTTTATGAGAGTATCCACATCTTTCTTTCTCCCTCTCTAGTGATACTTGCACTGATTTTGTCCATGATAATATGAACTGCCAAAAAGACATTTTGTGCATGCTCTGCATCCAGCTGTGGCTTAGAATGATGCAGCTATTTTGAAGGACCATTTCACTCTTTGCTAAAACCACTGAGACCAAGACTGATTTGGTCTCAATCATTTGTAAAATTATTTTAATAATCTGCAGTAATATTTATAATTTGTAAAAAAATTTTTTTTTTAAGGTATGTTTTATGCTCTGACAAAGCCTATTGACATGACAGACTTTGTGTGGCAGGAAACACTACAGGCACTGATTACAAAAATAATCTGCACTGTGAACATTATCTCAAATACATATTTATGCTTTCATGAGAAGCCTTTCTTAATTTGTTGCATGATTAAAGACCACTGAAATCTTGGCAGTCTGAAAAGAAAGGTATGAAACCCTTTGCTGATGGGTCTTTGCTACGGAGGTGGCAGGAGAGCATGGGAGAAAAAGAAGGGAGACAAAGACATTCCAGGTGTAGAGGAAGGTGTTGTCTTTGCATTGGAAACAAATGGTGTGTCAGGAAATGTCTTGTGTCATGAGGAATGAAAAAATACATTGCCAATGGGAAAATTACAGATGCAAAAATCAGAATCTACAGGTGTAACCAGAGGCTGTGGATGAGCTCTTGGGCTGTTAAAGTTCACAGCAGTCTTGCCGCTTGCTGCTGTGTGGCTCAAAATTCCCATACATTTCTGAGGTACAAGAAGGTGTTTGAAATTTGATTTCTTTTGTCATATTCTGAATGACCAGGAAAGAACCCAACAAAATAGCTAGAAAAAAAGCAGCTGCCTCCATGGCAATAAGAGGATTCTAAAGACAGGTCCTTATTAGACAGCACAACCAGAAAGAAGCAGAAGGAAAGTACAATACGATTCCTCCCTACCTTTCTTGTGCAGCTGGGCTCTACAGGAAGGTGGCCTGGAGGAGGAAGGAGCAAACATAGTCTCTGTTACAGACAGTGTTTCTAATGAATATCTAGTTCCTCATCACCAGCCTTCCCTCTCCAAGGGTTTTTTGATACTGTGGGAGTTTTTTTTGAAGTTTCTATACTAGGTTAAAGTAACACAAAAGTTAGCTTATAAGCTTCTGCCACATCTAGCAGGAGCAAACATAGTGGCTTAACAAGAGAATAAGCATGGGCACTTTAAACTTTCGTCCCAGCTGGGGATTCCAGTTCTTGTTTTAAATTTTAGGCTTTTTCCTATTCTATCTATCCACAGTGTGACATCTTTACAGTGCAAACCCTCTGTCACCTGTTCCATATAATTAATGCTTAAGGTGATTTTTAGTGTCAGATTGTGTGGGTTTTGGCTCACAAGAAGAGGCTATTTACACTTATCCATATAGGCAATGATGCAGACTACTCATAAGGGAAAAGGATTGAGAGGTGAAAAAAGTTATAAACACTTCCAGGCAAGTGTGCTTTCAAAACTGATGTATTTTCTGACAGGAAGAATTTTCTGACATTGTCATAAGGTTTTTTTCTTCCTGATTCTTGAGTTTTCTTTATTGATTGCTACTCTTTTGCATAGTTCACCCCTTTGAATCGTTTGTAGAACAGCCATCATGTTTGCATGGTACGGTTGGCCAAATGTGCTCCCACCCTTGGAAGGTGTGCACATACTCTGTCCCCTTGTCCAGAATGTCCTAGTAATGCAGGTCTGAAAATAAAGCTCCTAGTTAGGAGGAAAACTCAGTCATTGTCTCTGCTGACTTTGATGGGACTTAAAACGTGCTTAAGTGCAGGCTTTATATTTTCCAGAGTGGAGAAATCAAGAAAGAAAATGACAAAAACAATTTCAAATTCTGAATGCCATAAACAATTAAACAACTGTTTTCCATGAAACAGGGACTGGATAATTAATTCCTTGATGAGCTTTTGTGTGCTTGCTAGGAAGACAGAGATTGAAGAACAATGATAGAAAACTATGAAGTACTTGACAGATGCTTTTAAAGTGATAATAATAGCTACAATGTAAGATTGTATATTGCTCAGGGACGTTTACTGAACTACCAGGTATTCATTTGGCTATAGGCAAACACAGATCAATGGCAACTGACTGAAATGGAGAAGGGGTAATATTTTTTTTCTCAACAGTTCTTCTAAAATAAGTCTCTTTAAATTTGTGACACAGTCGGTCATGTGCATCATATTATGGCAGGTTACATCACATGATTTTATGTAGCCTGCTGGTAACATCACTTTGCATTATACATTTAAAGAAATACCACTTCTTTTCACGTAGTGTAGAAGACAGTAATCAACTGACAAGTATTCTCCTGCTACCCATGAGAAGAAGCCAAGTATCAGATCTAATACTTTCCACCCCCAACAAATAATTTTCTGTAAACGCTTGTGCATGACAGAATGCCAGCAGATAGTGGGTATTTCACAGCTGGTGACTCTCTTATTGTTTAACTGTGATGTCTGCATCTTATCACACTGTGCAAATTATTTAGCAACTGCCATATTATTTATAGGTATGAATTGCACAAATTAATCTCATAAATAATTCATTTTTTGCTGTGAATTAACATTCTGCCACAGTTAAAAATCTAATTTTATGAAACAGTATCAATTGCTATAGGCACGTTGTGATTTTTCAAGCCAGTGGATTTTGAAAGGCAAGTTGCAGTGAAAAGAATGAGAAGGGTTTTTTTCTTTAACTTTACACACCACTAGGAAGAAGCTTTCAGATTGTGAAAAGTACTGCCATGGTCATTAAGAAGAATTATGTTATGTTCAGGCATTTACAGGAAGAGGAAAAACACTGGATTTCATTCTAACAGTATGGCAGTCTGTCATGACGTGACACCAATTTGTAAACAAAAAACTAACTTAAATGAATAATGATCCATTTATATAACTGAAATAAAAAAAGATTAACATTCTTTTTCTTTCCCCAGTAAGACATAAGAATGTCATTGTGGACCTAACAGAAAGACAGTCGCAAGTTTGTTTGCTAGTAGACTCCTAGGGAGCTGAACACAAAAATCCAATAAATAATTAGCTCTCCTGTGACAGGCTTCTGAATTACTGTGATACATTAATTGGACAAAATTAGCATGAATTAAGGCAAATAAGTATAACATGTAATTTATTACTTACTAAGCACGGTGCTGCAGTGGAAGCCTCAGATTTCCCTTAAGATTGCTTTAACAGCTATAATGCATTCCTTAATTTACTCTGTGGAAAATCAATTTTTTCAGAGTTCATTAAGCACCAATATGTTACAATGCAAGTCCCTAGAGCACAGAACTACAATACGTTATGCAAATTCATACCAGTGTGTTACCAGTATGTAAATAGCAATAATACCATTGTCAGCTTTCTATTGATAGACATGCTGAAAAGGATAATGCTTAAAACTTCTTCAACTCTTTGACTTGTTTCTGATATTTATCACTCCTCCTTTTAAATGCCATTTCTTAGGAGAGCTATTACTTTAAAAAATCTTTTTCACTTACGTTTCATTAATGAGAGTGTTCTGAAGTCTCTGTTTGCAAAGAAGTGGCAGATAAAGCTTTCTAACATGTTCATAAGCATCATGCTTTCCACAATGAGAACTCAATATTTCTAGTAGATGCATAAATGGACAATGCTGATTGATAGTTATGACAGATATATACCACACAATAAATGAAAGAGAAGGCATTCCTAAACTACAAGCTCTATAAATACATACATTTATTTAAAAGCTTCTATTTCCTTGTTTTTAGCGCAAAAAATGAAAACAAAATCACACATAGTATTAATTCCAGCTCTTGTACTTTAACTCAGCAGGTAGCTAAACACCACACAGACACTCTCTACCCCCTCCCCTCCCCTCCACTGAGCACAATGTTAAATAATCTGAAGTATCCCTTTGGCCAGTTTGGGTCATCCGTCCCTGCTGTGTCCCCTCCCAGCCTCCTTATTGATGGGGTGGTGTGAGAAGCAGGTAAGTCCTTGATTGAGTATAAATACTGCTTAGCAACAACTAAAACATCAATGTGTTATCAACATTACTCTCATTCTAAATCCGAAACACAGCACTGTACCAGCTACTAGGAAGCAAATTAAATCTATCCCAGCTGAAATCAGGACACCAGACAGTCAAATGTGAGCCACTGGCATTAAGAAAATGAAGTCCCAGATTGTTCGATGTTCACCTAATCATATGACAGACTCCAAAGCTATCACAATAACTGCCTCCGGAGCTCTTTGGGGAGACAGATGTCACCAGTGGGAAGATGATTTCCGTGTCTTGGCACTCTGCAATTGTCAAACTGAGGGAGGGAAAAGGAGAGGAGGATTCTGCTAGTAAGGAAGCATCCTTTGTGGAAGGAGGAGCCATGTCTCACTCCTGTCATTCTCCCTTTTATCAGATTTGTTTTGAATAAAATAGTTTCTGCCCAAATCTCACCCTGAGAAGCAAGGAATGGCTTTGTCGTAAACTATGAATGCCTGCATTTAAGTCCACAGTTTGGCCCTGATCTGTAACAATCAGGGCCAGGTCAAAAGAGTTGGCTTGAAGGGTTTGGACCTCTGAAGGTAGGAGGGGTTTTTTGAGTGTATAAAACGGATCCTTTGAGTTATGGTGAGACTGGTAGTGATGTCTTTTCCTGGTCTTAAAATCAAGAGTCATACACGGTTAGAAGGGGAAAAGGGATTTTACCTTGGTATTTATTGTAAGGATCCTTAGGTGCACACGTCCAAGTCATATGCATCGAGATGCATCCTGCCGAGTCTATCTCTGTCTCTCCCTCCCCCCAACATTGGGTATAACATTATAGGTTTTACTAATTAGCATATCTATCAAAGATTCCCCAGTTAGAGGCTCAAGCGAGCCCCCCCTCCCCAAGGAACCTTTCCCTGGATGGTTCTTAGTTTACTGAGTGTGTTCTGGAGAGGACCTTGGGGTCTGGGGCACACTGATCCCTAGCTACGAAGCCTCTAAAATGTTGAGTCTCTTAGCTTGACAAACAAGTCCAAGAACGTAGGCAAAAAGCGCTAGGAATACAGAAGTTGTAAAAAGGTATAAGAGGGGTATAAAAGAAAAGGCAAAAATCTTCATGGCATCAGTAGAAGAGCAAGACATTTGGTCATGATCGTTTCAGCCTCAGATGAATCAGCAATTGATAAAACTTTTGGGCCTGTAACTACGTCAGATTTTAGCCCGCAGAACACTTGTTGAAGATTTGTTGTGGTTGTCTAGGTCTAATGAACCACAAAAAGTTTAATTTGTTAGGACCTCCTTTTTTATGAAAACAACAAAGTGAGGCTTGTATTTAATTTTGTTTACTATCATGTTTGTAGTTTTTCTTACTAAAATATAGGAAACACTGTACTAGAGATAAATAATATTGTGTTATAAATGCCCACTAATACACAGCTATATATTCAGGACTTTCTTCAGTCCAACATTTCATATACTGTGATTATGGCACCCCATGCCTTGCAACTGTAATCAGACAGATGACTGATCCTCTCCACATGCCCATCCATTGAAGAGCACTACTGTATTCTTCAGAAGACAGGTAAAGCAAAACCAGTGCATCCTTGATTTTTTCAGTGTGTATCTACTCTGGAACCATTTTTAAAATAAATAGTATTTGAACCTGAGCATATATTAGAGATGAACACAGTCTGCAAATTGAGATTTGCTTCAGGCTTAAATCTCACCCCTTGACATCCTCAGCCACCCAACATATTGCAGTGCTAGTACTTGATGCTGTAGTTGTGTGCCAGTGGAAAATGTATCCCTCTGGAACTGAATCAGGTACTTGCAGACTCTGACCCCCTAAGGAAAGAAGGGGTATGGAGTAATTGGAAAATATTTACCTTTTGTTTATGTTAATGACAACTTTAAATAAGGAGCAGTTAGCAATATCTGGCTCCGTCTATTCAGGGATTTTATACACAACAGACATTCTGAATTTGTGCTTTCACAATCCCTGTGATCATTCAAAATAGTATTATATATGTTCTGGTACAAAAATACTTTTCAAATAGCTTTATGTACCAAAGTAAGTGGGCATTTTTGAATTCAGATTAGTGGATCTGTACTTTCTATGGATGATTAAATAGCATGCTTAAAAATAGTCTCTCAGAGACCCTTAAAGAATCTGGAATGGGTCTGAAAGGTGAAAAAGCTGTGGAAATTCTATTATCCTTATTGCCCATGTAAACTGAGTAGCAGAGAACACATGCAGAGAAATTCTGTGGTCCATATAGGATATATATATATATATATATATGTATATGTATATATATTTATATATAAAAATTTCACTTTCTTTTAAACTGAGATGAAGTACAACAGTGTAAGGCAATTTAAAAAGAAGCCTGATGAAGTAAAATTTGTGGTTAAAAAAGAATACAAGAAAGATAGTTTTTTCTAATACGAAAAAATGTGGGGGTTTAGTTATGGGATTTTTTTCATTTAAACAAGAACCTGCTAAATGCACAGGGCACATGTGTTTACAGAGAGTATGAGAAAGAGCAGCAGCTGCAGTGTTCACTGGTTCCAGGTCAGACCAAGTTACAGTTACAGAAGTGTAAGAGTTTAAACGTCTGAGGGCCTCTCTTGCCTTGCTGCCGTACTTCACCACTCGTTGCAAGTCTCCCGGAGGCCTGCCCTGACTTGCTACCATGTGCTGAGGAGTGGAGCAGTAATGTTTGTGACATCTTCTGATTGGGTTTGGAAGTTCATTTTAACACATTGCGTCGGGGCAGCAGTGGCTCAAAAATAATGTGTGTCAAGGGTTATTACTGCGGTACTGACTATGAATCTGTGCAAAGTCTGCCACATTTTACTTACAATGCCCCAATTAATGCTAGAAACATTTCTGTCAAAACCAGTTCTCAGATGTCACGGTATTTTTCTACTCTATTCATTCTTAACTACCTCCATATTCTTGTCTAGAGTTGAGAGTGAAGGCATTTTTTTGCCTCCCTGTTATTTATCAATTGAAAACAATTAAAAAAAAAAAGTATAAATAGCATACTGAAATTTTATCTAATTTTATACAATTTAAAACCTTTTAATTACCAAATACTATGAATTTATAATGCAATCAAAGAATTTTTTAGAAGAATTTGTCCCTAACTCTAGGCATTAATATGTCAGGTGTTGATTTCTATCATCACTTATGACTCAATATTAAAAAATAGTCAGTTTAAGTAACTTTCCAATCATATACATTTCTTTCTGTCATCTTCCATCTTGAAGAATATTGAAAGCTACTAGAATGGACATCATCTTTTCTGTCTTTATCTACGGTATGTCTCATAAATAAATTTCTTTAAATGTTACATGTTAAAAGGCTAGGGAGTAGACTCTACCTATCTATCCACATGTGGACTGCACCTATCTGCTCCTATCCACATACTCTCAATTCTGTGTTGTCTTGTCACTTCAAGACTTTTTCCCTTTTGACTGCACAGTGGCCCAGCCTGGAAAGAAAGGTTAGAGACAATCTTCTCATTAGCCTCTATTAGTCTTACAGTTAGCTCTAGTTGATCATAGGGCAATCTTATTGGGCATGGCATTTTGGGGATCAAATCTCCTTAAGCTGAGGAGAAGCTGGAACGCAGATATTGCTTCTCTGTGTGCTCTGGTCATTAGGATATTTTGCAAAAACGCATTCATCAGGTCTGGGCCTGGAGGCTCAAGGTGGAGCCACACCTGAGCTTTTGTGAGGGGCCAAAGTTCAGACACAGACCTGACCCTGGCCAACTCCAGCCAACCCTGAGTTCTTTTGATCTCTCTTCTGAGTATTTTCACTCTGTCTGTTGATTGTAGAGCACTTTGGTACCAGGGTAACACATTCTGGATCTCCTGATTGGGGTCAGTTACCTGATTTTTGTAGCACTTTAAGTGTTAATGTAAAGTCTTAACATTAAGTCATTGCCATCTGGATTAATCTGGCTCTTATTGGTTATAGATGGTGTGTCAAGAAACTACCAAAATACTTCCTTTTCATGTAATTGTCATTTGTCCCTTCTCTTGTTGAGCCCAGGTATTTAATAACTGGCTACAGTGATAGGAAATTTGACAGAACTATGCCAGGAATTTACAGAGTGTATGGCTTCATGTGGAAATCAAAGGAGGAGTATGGGGTGAAGCACCCCTAATGGCTGTAGAAGGTCTAATTCTTTTTTGCTCCCTGTTGGAATTACAGGTCATTATTTTCCTGCTTTCTTTTAGCATTGAGAGAATAGTGACACATACCTGAATTTATCCTTAAACTTTCAATCACATTCTCTCCAAATGTAACAATTCTCTTCTGATCTTTGTTGTTACTAAAATTGCTGTACTATGTCTGCCCATATGTGTGCCTTATGGTCCCTCACTTAAGCTGCATCTCTAAAAACAGCTTGCTAATATATGTTTGTGTTAAGAGATAAATGTCCCCTGCATTCTTCTCAACAAAGTCCAAACCAGTGAGATATAAGGCAAACAATTCAGATGCTACTGGACAATGGGGGAAGTTGGCTACCCACAGGTATGGCAGGGTAATTTTTTATCTGCTCACAATCTGTCCACAGCTGGAAATTGAGTTAATTTTATTTACTCTTTCAAAGAAAAATTGAAGCCCCAAGAATAGAAGATTCTCATAAACTTCTCCAAATAATTAAAGTTAAGATTCTGTTTCAGAGTTCTCTGTCTTTATCATGCAGTATATTGCTCTACATCTCATTAGGTCATGACCACATACATTTGCAGAAGAAATAACCTGTGTACAGAGGCATCAACCCAATCTCTGGAACCTGTCTTTTCCTCTAAGAACTCCACTTAAAGATATTTTGATAGAGTTAAATAGATGGAATAAAAAGAATAAAGGCATCTTGTGTTGGTGGTTGTGTTTAGAAAAATGTTTACCTGGTACTTCTGGGGATAAAATATTTGGTTTTGGCTCTTTGAGAATATTTCTGGTGCCTCATTGCAGATGTCAAGTGCCATTTTATTCATTCTAAGGTAATCTGCTTGGCTCCAAGCTTAGGAGTCTTCTGATAGAAGAAGACCCATTGTCCCAGATATTGTAATGCATTGGCAGTAGTTAGGGTACCTAAGTTGCCTTTAAAGTTTTTTCCAGTTATCTGTGTTTTCTACTGTTGCACACTGAAACAACGCATTGAATGAGTTAAGCAAAATGAAAGGTTGTTACTTATAATACTTTGTCACTCTAGTACATATGCTTGCCATGCAAGTGATATTCATTAAGCTCCCTTGGACTCCATTCTCCAATATTTTCATCATTCCCTTAGGCCTATGTAATTCTGCTTCTATTCAGCTATTGTCATTAACATATTTGGCCATTTTACCTGTTTCACTGATGAATTCAGCCTTCATGCCACAGTTTACCACTGTTAAGAACACTTTTGCCTTGGCAAAGCATTAACATCTCTGCATTTGAAGCGAGATACCTACAAGAAATCTCTGTGTGGAGAGGCAGCTGAAAGTTATTTCTGCACAAGGCTAACACTTAAACTTTTTGTAGTTAGATCTCTGCAAAAATTCATATTGTTTTGATTTGCAGATGATTTTTAAGGAAGAAAACAAAATGCAAAATATTGTGTAATCATATCCAAACATATTTTACTTCTGTAAGACACATACACACTTGTGTTTCAATTTTGTTGTTAAACTGTTAATCATTACCAGGAATGCTTTGTTTCTGAAAAAATTTCATTGTGTCACTTCTTCCTCCTACTCCGGCCAATATTATTTTGGCATCCATCCCTGTTTGTAACCAATATTTCCTTTTGCCTGCTTGCCCTTCCTGGAGGCTGATATACAGATGGTGGCAAGTTCTGAGGAGGTAGAGAGAATGTTATCTGCTCAACACTATCAATCTCTTTACTCTTTTCTCTTTCAGATCTTGTTCGCCTTGTTTCCAATCATTGCCTTTGAGTATTTCTGATGGCTGGTTATGCTTATGTTCCTTCTCTTGGATTGTAAATAATTTTGAGCAAGGATTTGGGGGTTTGGTGCTCTGTACTCCATTTATCCCTTTTAGGTAAAACTCTAACATAGAAAATATCTCTAAGGCTGCCAACAAGGTTTGCACGTTCTAAATGTCGGTTGCTTTCATTCCCTTTTTTTTTATATGGGGCATTTCTGTTCCAAATAGACTGTCATTACAGAAGTAACTTTAATGCTTCATAAAGCACAAATCCTCTTCTTTGACTTCTCTGCATGGTCTCCCATATCAAACACTTCCTTTCTTGTACTTTTGTCCCCAAAAGGTCTTTAAGAATGAGACCTGTCTGGATCCCACATGAATTTCTTTTTTTCAACACCCAGAGTTGGTTAATAACCTGGTCAAGTCCTTCTTTTGTGACTACTGTTTATTTGCTCCCACATATTCTATATATTGATGGGAACCTCAATGTAATTCAGGCTGTGCAGCATCTGATTGTAACAGATTGGTTTTCATTCCCAGAAAGCAGCACATCAAAGCAGACACAGATCAATAATACTTTCCCCTTCCTATCTGTGGATAGTGTTGCAGGTTTCTGTTCAACAGGCATAGGAAAATGCCAACAAAAATCCAGATAGTGATCACCAAGTAGCAAATACAGAATCAAACAACTGGCACAGTACCTGGCACACATGAAGTATCACTTGAAGTGCAAGTTGTTGGTTCGTAGTAAAAGAAACTTGAAGTGTGTATCCTTAAGAGCCTTTTTCCCCACCTTCTCATTTCTTCCCTTTTACTTGGGCTCCTTCACACAGCGCTATTCTCCCTTTTTATACTGTAACTCTGATAGTGAATGCTTCCAGTCCCAGCTAGTCATCACAGGATGCAAACGTTAAATGAAAACTTTTTCAATTAAATTTTACATTGGTTGATCAGCCAGAAGTGGGAAATATTTAGGTGAATGTGAGTAGTGGGTATCTGGATGGCAATTAGTGTCAACTTCCAATACCCTGAGGCAGGGACTCAAATATTTCACCTGTGGAGGAGGGGGTCAGGGCTTTTTCATCCATTCTTTTCTTTGCCTTTTAATTCCCTAACTCCCATAATCTGGCAATGTATTATGCAGCGCAGACCAGGAAGGTGGGCTGCAGTAAATGCTGCTTTATGGATCAAGCAGTAGGAAGTGCTATACTCTTCCCCCCAGAGACTGAAAGCTTTACATCAATCAGCATACTGACAATGACTGCTTTTGAACTTACCTGTAGTATAGCAGTGTGGAAAATCATTATCCAGCATTCAATTTTTTAAAGAACACACATAATTTGAACACTGAAGCACCATACGGCCATTTTGTCTGACTCTGAGCACCTTTTTGATTGATCTCCTCTCTCTGTGCCACAAGGAGGAGACAGGATATATTCTTTGCCTTTTGCATGTCCAAATAATCTCAGCCTTTTGCATGTCCAAATAATCTCACCTATTATAATGAAGGGTGAGAAAATTCATGCCATCAACACTTGTGTAAATTTAAATACAACACAAAATGTTCCAATTCTCGTTAAGTATAAAACAGTGAATTTGGGTATTCTGTACCACACAAACTCAATAGGTTGCAAATACTAAATGCAGTGCTGTGGAATGAATTCAGATCTTAATCTTGTTTTGCTGTGAATGATGTGATGGGATATGGTCTTGAGAATGATGGAAGGGTACACATATGGAACCTAGCACCTATTAATCAGGAGCCTTCATAATATATATTTATTTGCAGATCCAAGAATGTGCTCTGTCTGTCTGAACTCATTTCACTGCAGGATCAAGACTGTCATAAATAGGATCAATAGCATAGAGAGCTCTGTTTAGCTTCAGTTTCTTCTTGTGAAATAACTACTGCATGGACTGAAAACAATGGCAAGAATCCAAAGGCAATTACACACTGTTCTGATGAGGGAAAATCCAGCTTCGATCTTCATAGAAAGTAGGCAGCTTCACCTTCTTTGAAAAGCAGATTATTTCCCATCTACTCTTTAGCATGGATTCTCTCTTGCGAGTCACTGGATCTGTATTCTAGATAATGGGAGTGCTGAGTGCAATCACTCTTGGTCCTCATCCAGACCAAGAGAAAAAAGGCTCTTAATTTCATACCTTCTTTTAAGGAGTAGCAATTTAATTTCCTTTTCTATTTTTTTTTTGTTTGTTGTTTTAAAGCATCTCTTAACATGGCTCTATATTGTTCAATTTCTCTGTATTTCCCTAGTTAATTCAGTACTCAGGTCCTGCAAAGTTTGACTTTTTATCAGTGGACTTGAATATGAAAAGAGAAGAAATGCTAATGCTTACATTTGAAAAATAAAAGACAACCTGGAAGCATTTTTCTTTATTAATTTCGTTTATTTCTGTGGTTAGAGTTATGGGTTTTTTCGCAAAAATCTCACTCTAGTGAGAGTCCAGGACTATTCCATCTTCTTAATGTTTTGTGTATCTCTGATCTAAAGATGTACATTAAACAAGCCATTATTTCTGAGACAAATCTTCTACTGGCAAATCTTCTACTGACAAATCTTCTAGTGGTCTGCATTGTTCTTTGAACTTCACCTAGGCAACTGTTCAGATCAAACTGCAAAGCCTACCTCATTACTGATACTTGCTCCACTCACCCTGTAATTATTTCTTGGTTCCGCTAGAAATAGGAAGGCCGAGGGAAAAAATTGAAAAAAATGGAAGGAAAGGTTGAAATATTTCAGGGTATTGAGTTGTGTACCATTTGTATCTTACAAGGTATTTTCTGTAAATTTTTGCATTGTATTTCAATCCTACAGAAGCAAGCTTCACAGGCTAAGATTTCCCCAATTCAGAAGAGGCTCCTGGAGGAGCCAGCTCCATATGGTCCTGCAAGCACCCTTAAAGGTCTACTACTCAGTGACCCTCTTTTTGACTGAGGAGACCTGGAAATTGCTATTTTGCAGTTGTCTATCAATAATGTTTTGTGTTTCAGCCAGAAGGCATCATCCCAGAGTGACAATAGACTTTGTCTGTTTGAAGTCTTCTTCTTTTGTCTTCTTTGAAGTCAGTGGCAGCACTGTCTGCCTAAGGATTGAAAGATTTTGCATTCCCAAAGTCTGTGAGCATTACTGAGTTTTAACTGTCTTTATCACATTAGATAAAAACTCTGATCAAATGTAAAGTGCCAGAAAATATCAGATATGCTTTCTACATACTATAGAAGACTCCTGGTTGACATGTGAAAGTTAGGTCTTACCTCTTTCTGTTCTCATAATGCCTTTACCCCAGAGCTGAATGTATGCACAGCTGACATCAGTATGTATCCTCTTCTGTCTTAACCTAACAGAATAATGACAATAGTTTTATTTAGTGTTTTTCACTTTGTACTCAGTAATGCTGAAAAACTAAAATAACAAATCTGTTAGCAAATGCCTTTCTGTAAAATGTCAGACATTATTCTTCCCACCTCATTTTGCTGTGAAGAATACAAACTTTTTCCAAGGCATTTGTATTCTGTGTGTGTTGCTCTGTGTCTTAATATTGTTTGGCTTCATTTGAATGTGTAAGCACTGAAGATGTAGGAAACAGAAGAAAGACTATTCTGCCTTCAACCTTCTTTCTTTTTAGTATATGTAGCAGGACATCTAATTGTTTCTTGAATGACCTCCAAGGTCTTTGTGGAATGAGATTGTTGTCTTCTGTGTACAGAAGAGCATCCACACTCTATTCATTTATTGTAACTTAATTATAGGATGCATGTAATAATTTGGAGACAGTCAATGAATTTGCCTCTCATGTAAGTCATCACGGGACTCTGGGAAATAGATGCACATGTTCATTTATTGTAAAATACTCAGATTAATTATTTCACCTGATATCTGTACTTGTAAACTGCCAGCTGAAGCTGAGGATGACAATGAGTCATGGATGACATATATTAGGTATGGTCTAACACTCTGCTGAAGGCATTTGGTACTACATGAGTGGAAGCAGTGTAGAACAGTTAGAATTAAAGCCCATTTTATGCTTGCCAGTTACTGTGTTCCTCTTTTCCATGCTACATCAAACTAGTTTTTTAAAGATGCTTTTTGGTCACAAGTGACAACATACACTCTACAATATTTCTCTGCTACTCCTCCCTGTAACTGTAGTTTGGTGAGATAAAAGATATGTTGGTGTCTTTACAATAGTTTCATTTAATTTCAGAAGCATGTATTCTCTCACTTGTTATTTTCTGTAAAAAGCATAATTGGCTCAAAATTTTTATGAACTATTACTAATGTAATCTTGCTCCACTAGAAGAAGTCAGCAATGTGTCACTGCTTTCAACAGGTGCTGTCTTGCCTTCATGTAAAATGACTGTTATGGAGCAATGAGGGGTCTGCTGAAGAGCCCTTTAGCTTCCAAGTATTTGTAGTGCTTGAAATTACTGAAGGTTGGGCTTGTTGTTAGTTTTTAACAGTTGTTTTATTTGTGAATTGTGTGAGAGTTGTACATGGCTTATATATTATTTAGTCTGCAAAGAGTATTAAATTTAAGTATCTCTTTAGTGTCTCTTTAAATGCAAATTGATTACTTTTTAAAACTCAAAGTAATATTTAATAACTGTTAGTTTTCTTTTAGAGAGTTCTTACCAAGGAAGCAGGAGTTCTTACAGCTACATGGATAATTAACTTGAAGCTTGTCTGTCTCTTGGGGGACATCAGATATGTAAATGAGGAACTTAAGTCTGAACAAGACATGCCAGGGAATCACTAAAAGTTTTATTACACTGAAGCATTGGTATTAAAATCCTAAATATTATAATATACTATTATAAACCACTGCATTTTAAAGAGCAGTGTGGGGATTTTATTAAAATTTGTGATACAAAATCATATCAGTATGTAGCTTTCACTTTTCAGGAGATCCAGTGAAATTTCAAAAACTTCAGTAGAAAGCATGGACTGTTGTGGAAAAAAAAATTATAATAATACTTTCAGTATCAAGATTTTAAAGAAATAATTGTATATAACAAGCAATATTCCCTCTCCCCAATTCCAGAACTGAAGGTGATTGTACTTCAATCTATCACACAGTATGTTGTGCCATACTTAGAGCTGTCCAGGTAAGGAAACTTTCCACACTATTGCACTGCTGAGAGAAAAACTAAGGCTAATGTTAATCAGAAGAACTTTTTTATGGCCTTTCAAAAATTGCTTATTTATTACCAAACCAATTAAACATGCATCCAACCAAAACATAAGGAACTTCACTGATAAAACTTTTGCAAAAAACCACTTTTCCTTAGAATCTGTTAGTGCTCCTATTAACAATGTCATCAGAGTGAGTGTCAGAGGGTAAGCAGTAAATGGATATAAAGATCACCTGGACTTCCACCTTTTGAGGGGTGGCCTCTTTCCAGACTAAAGACACAACTGGCATAGAGAACTTCCAGGACGGTTATTACTACAAATCCTTTCTAGAAATAGAGAGAATCCACTTTGAATGACTTGAATGTAATGTCTCTTGTATATGCAGTTCATAAAAAACCACATATTCCAGATCTTAGATTCTTGCATACTAATAAGTTGTTTTCTTTTTTGTGACCTGGTTAAATTATGTGTCTGCAATGCGAGTGTGCAATGCAAGCATACAAATAACATTCTTTCTGTAACAGGACTATTTGTGTGTTTAAAGTGATTTTCTGCAATTCTTACTTGAATTAAGTCCAATGCAGGAGGAAAGCAAATGTTCTAGTAGATGAGTCATCACTCTGATCTACTGACCAAACACCACTGTTTAAATCAGCAGTGGATGAAAGATTCAAAACCAAATTAAATGAAATGGGAAAAAAAGCTTTCCAGTTTTTATGTATTGTTTTTTTTTTTTCAACTCATCCTATTTTTCCTATCAGATTTTATCTGTATTCAGATCAAAGTGACCATGTCTGCTTTTTGCAGACATCTTGCTATTGTAATTCAGCCTATCTCTACCCCAAATGCAGGTTTACATTTTCCTAAATTTTGCTTAATGGGCTACTTTTCACATTTTTGCCAAGAGGTATCTATTTTTTTCCTGTTTGTTGTTATTTATTCCAACTAATGGAGTTCAATAAGATTATAAGACATGTTAATTTCACGTACTAGAGATCTGTTAGGAACTCTTCATGTTCAACTGCATTTAAATTCAGTGGCAAGAAAGAAATGATGACATGTTTGACTGTTCTATTTTGGACTGGGATTTAGATGAGATTTGCAAATAAGCACATATTACTAATTTGAGGATCAAGTGTTACTTTCTGACTAGCTCTCTAACTCTTTTATTGTATAATTTTTCTGGAAACATTAGGTTCATTTGGGAAAATTATGTGAATGTGTTTGGGAACCCTTGAAGTAAAACATGCAATGGTAACTTATAAGTTGTTTTCAGTATTGGTAAATTCCAGGCATGCTCTGTATGAAATATGAACAAATTTCTTTGCAGGTTCTGTGAATTTTGCCAGTGGAATTCAAAAAAGAAAAACTATTTTTTGCATGAAAATATACATAATAAAAATAGATTTGTCTACAGTTGAAATGCAGGATGCAAGAGCCATAATGTATATCATTCAATTAATCTTGTACTCAATTAATTTTCATCAACTTTCTCCAAACATGAAAAAGATTGTAGCAATTAAAATAGAAATGAACTCAAACAACCTATTTATTTTTTATGTCTTGTTTGTAAAGCTGTCAATGAAAAATATTAATAAAGTAAGATGTTGAACAGGTTAATATTAATTAATAAGAAGAATCAAGTGCAGGGCTATATATTAATTTTATGCTTACTGGAATTTTGTAAAATATATTTATGAGACATATTTTCAATCACTTAAGCTGTTCTAATGTAGTGTGACTTAACTCTGAATATGTTCTTTAAATTTGGTTTTAAAGCTTGTTTTTTTTTTTTTTTTGTGAGAACACATTACCTTTGATTTAATTTTTTCTGACACTGTGCCCACTGCACAGTAGAAAAAAAAGTGTAATTGTAGTTTTGTCCTTAACAGCACAGGACAAATAAATGTCAAAATCAAATAGTGGTGTCCCCCAAGGGAAAATATACTTCAGTTATGAAAAATTCTTCCCCAGCTCCCATTGCTGTTCCCATGAACACCTAGGTGAAGCTGCCTCAGGACCTAATCAGATGCTGATTATTTGCATATAATAAAAAATCTTGCAATGAGGTTTTAGCCCATTCTGAGAAAAAGTACATAATATATCTTTAAAAGGTTCTGTCTTGAAAACTGGTGCTGTTCTGGCTCTGGATGAATGGTTTGAATGGGATAGGCCTGGTGAGAAATGAACATCTGCTTATATTGTTGGTGTCTTGTCAGCTTAGCGCTGCATTTAATAAATCTGTTTGGAGGTGGCATGGTGCTAATTTTTGCTATATATCTTAAAAAGGTGGAAGTATTGATAAACTTCCAGACTGTCTCAGGAATAATAATAACAATCAAATATAAAAAAGTCATTAAGGTTGTTTGAAAACAAGATGGTTTTAGGGAAAAGACTCTCCTTAGGCTTTATTAGCACTCTTAATTACATTATTACTCAGAGCAAGTGAAACCTGTCACTGCTGGTTTATAAATATGTTGTGCTCCTTTCTGATATAAAATCCCAAACAGCTTGAAATTATGAATTGTACTCAGCTACTGTTATATTCAAGAGACTTAATAATCCCTGCAACTGAATGAAACCTTTTTAGATTATCCCAAAACTAGTGGTGTGATAACTAGCTAGTTTGGATTTCAGTTCACATTTACTTTTGTTAGGCAAGCAAATGTTAAGAAAGCTTGTGGGCCAAATAAAAACATAGATGGACAGCCATAAACAGACAGACTTGTAGACACACAGACTAATGCTTTCATGTCATAATAAATTTTAGATCATTTTCTTATAAGAATGCAGGCTGATAGGGACAGTAAGGAAAACTTTTTGAAATGGTGGAGCTACCTTTTCTCTTTCCCAACTAAGCAATTATTTACTTTCAAGAAGTTTTGTTTTGAAATTTAATTTGGTTTTCTGGAGAAATAGATACAAATTTTAAAAAGATATTTCAATTTATTTCAAAATATTACAACATATTCTTTGTAATGATACTTAGAGAGCAAGCTGAAAGCTCTTTTTTTCTGCCTTAGTTTTCACTGAGGGTTTCTTGGTTTTTAAAAAAAATTTAATGTCTCAAATGCCATCATTTTCCTGGGACATGTAATCTGTTTTCTGGCCAGATCTAATTCTAAAATTAAGTAATGCTCAAAATTGCATCTGCCTGCATATTCTACCCTTGAGAATTTCTGTGTGAGTGGTTTGAGCAGACAGAGTCCCTGTAAATGTAGAGGAGAAGAGGTTTATTCTCCTCCTGCAAAACCACCAGCTGTGTGGTGGCGCATCTGGAAAGGATGAGATGGGAGCATGTTGTACTGAAATGAAGAAGTGAGTCTATAATCTTTCAGCTCTTCTGGGAATCTAACTGTACTCCCTCTCCCTTTCTTGTAGCACATGTGATTTCTTCAGGTGAGCAGATAACATGCCTTTGCTGAGGAGGCTGCTGAGGAGCTCTTCTGAGAGGCAGCTAACCCCTAAATACCTGTCAAGCATTTTGCCCTTTGTTTATACACTTGTTCCTTATTCTTTACCCTCTGCTCCCAAGCTCTATCTATCTGAGATACAGATACAGAAACATGTGGAGACTTGGATCTAATAAAGTTTTACCATGATTTCTCCTACCTACCAGAGACCACTTTTAGTACTAATTGAGTGGAAAGCCTCCCTTGCCACTCACTGTACCGACTTGCTGCCAGGGCGGTGCATCCAGCAGCCAAAGAAAAAGAAAGAGGGAAAGTTGTGAGAAAAGAGGTCAGTGAAGGTCCAGCAACCCTAGTTTGCTGCTCCCAGGTGTCTCCTGTGGAAGTGCAAAGACTATCATAGGTGTAGTTATGTCTTAGCAGATGACAGTGCAGGAAAAGAGTGAAAGAAGATACCGAAGCAGGGGTAAATGGATGTAAATGATGCAGGCATGCACAGAAGAACCATGTGCCTTAGTGTTTCAAGGGTGCATGGCTTTGTCCAGTCATGCTGCAGCAAGGCAGTAAATATCTGCATTCAGTTTCACCCTCTAGTTTTGCCCCAGGAAGATCTGGGTAAGCCAAGTGGTTAGGCATCCTTCTAAGGTTCTTCCAGTAGTTCCACAGCCAGGAAAGAACAGATGGGAAGAGCTGGCTGGTAGCAATACCACACACAAGTACACATCACAACAGCCCTTACTTTCCACCCAGCTTTTGGTACAGACATGCACAGTATTGCACAACCAAATCAAAGACATACCTACTCTTGTGTTTTAGTTGAGCTAAAGAGCAAATTTCCTGATAACCCCATTTTACTGAGCTTTCATTCACTTTGTGGAATATCTCAGGGATCACAGTCTCTGCTCCTTTGAGATAAACAATGCTGGAACTGATGTTCTTCTGTTCACCGGATAATAGGCATCCAGGCCCTGGGATCCCATTACAGCCAGCCAGAATAAAAACTCCAAACCACATAGAATTTGACATTGATTCCACATATCAGTGGTGTCATTCCACAAATCCACTCTTGCCAAGTTGTGCACTCCTTCAACAGGTATAGCTGATCTTTGCTTTTGGGTGAACTTATCCATCCTACTGTTTTAGAAGCCTGTTTATTGAAAATATGTCAGAAATAGCCAATTTCAACAAACACCATTTAAAAAAAATAGGTTAGATATTCAGTGAATATTCTTAAAAGAAGCTACAATTAAAATCAGATGTTTTAAAATAATGTGCTTATCTAAACTATTTTAAGTTTCTTATTTTGAGATGTAAATTTATGGCTACCATTTGTCCTCATTATAGTATTTCCCAATCCTGTCATTCTTTTAAAATGTGTAATTCATTTCTTATTTTCTCCTCATGCATTACATAAACACAAGCATTCCCACAATATTTTTTTCTCTTTTTCCAGTCTTGTATCTCTTCTGCTTGCCATTATGACTTAAGAGGGCTTAATTTCCACTTTTTTCCTTGTGTATTTGAATGTTCACCAAAACACACAGTGTTAAGTTTTAAAGAGACATAATTAGGTTTTAGTATCAGCATTGGGGCAGCTTAATAAGAGAAGTAGTGTTGTCACCTTCCCAAACCCAGTTTTCCATCTGTTTCCAGCCTTAAGCATTACATCCATTTATGGTCTGTTAGCAATTGCAGGTTTACTTCACAACTTTAAAAGGAAGAAATAATATTTTCCTTTTCATGGGAAAGATTTTACATGAAAGTTTAGAATATGGAGAACTTCAATGTAACATGTGCGCTATAGAGTATATGAAGCAAGTCAATTTGGCCTATTGCCTTAAAGCTCAACTGGTCTGTTGACACCATTAGAGCACAAGCAGTGATGTAAATCATGCAGTTGAGTCATCATCTGTATTGTAGGTTAAATGAGAAATTTAAAATTTGATTGTGTGCTTTTAAGATCATAATTTTCTTCATTGAAAGGGTGGCCAGGCATTGGAACAACCTCTTCGGGGAATGGTGGAATCACCATCCCTGGAAGTGTTCAAAAAACGTCCAGATGTGGCACTTGGGGACACAGTTTAGTGGTGAAGATTGAAGTGTTAGATTAACAGTTGAACTTGGTCATCTTACAGGTCTTTTCCAACCATAAAAATTCTACATTATTATGATTTATTTAGCTGCAGAAGCAATGTGATAGATAAATAGATAGATAGATAGATAGATAGATGGATGAAAACCTTGCTCCTGAAAAGGAGCATATTCTGAATATGCATGCCCGTCAACACAGTCTAAAGACTGAGGTAAAATAATTCAAGAGCTGCTAAACCATAGAAAAGTAGTAGAGGCAGGATTGCATAGGTGATTATATTGTCTTTGATTGTTTTTTCCAACTTATTACTACCACAAGTTTTCTGATTTTCTTGCTGTTGATCTGCGTGAACGAGGGTTACATTTGCTGTTGTTGCTGAGATTATTTATAACTTGCAGGAAAGTTAAACATATATAAGGCATGGTGTCTCCTCTTTGCTTGGAGGAGTTACCATGCCTTACCACACTTGGAGGATTTATCTGTATCTCAGGTAGGTAAGCTACAGGTAGAGTGGCTGAACTTTTCAGCTTCCATGTTTCAGGTCCTGTAGTACTACTGGGAGAAAGGGAGATACTATAGTGTCTTTTTTTTCAGTGCAGACAACATGACTGTGAAAACAGAGGTATCCCTCTGACTCAGTTCTGATAGGCACAGCTGAACTGAGTGGGGACTGTCTTGATGCACAGCAACAGCACGTGTCTGGGACACAGGCTAGCTTCCCTATTTGCCCAGCATCTGCTTACACAGATGCTCCCTCACTGTAGACTACAAAGTCACATATATAGCCTAGAAAAGATCTAGTGCTGAAGTGAATATACTCAAATCCAAGATTATTTCAGTTCTATGGGGCTAGTTCTCTTTCCTGAAGGGTATTTGTGTGCTACATCATTATTTCCTTTAATTCTGTTTTTAATGAGAGGAACATTGGAGGGGCAGATTTTCAGATGTTGCAGATGGTCTTTTTTTCCTTGGCCTCTGTGGACCAGCAACAGCAAAAACTTGCTGAAAACTGTCCCTGATTAATGAGCACATAGTCTCACTGTGGTTGTGGTGATGCCAACTCTCAGTACTCCTGCTCTGTAGGATTGATTTCAGAGCTAATCCTTGCACCTGTGTGGGCCAGCAGCCTCACAAGCTCATTAGTTCCAGTGTGGGCAGGGCTGCCCAGCTGTGGAGAGGGGTCAAGACTTTTCCTGCAAGCTTAGTGCTGTTTGCTTGCAGTGAGTCATCAGCGAGCCCTTCGGTCGTGGCCATTATGCTTTGGCAACCGATATCCTTGTTCCTATCTCCTGTACTTAAGAGGTAAATAAAATCAATCCTGTTTTATTTTGTACTGTTTAGGAGATGTTTCCATAAATGAAGAGTGTGTTGGAAAAACAGGTGTGTGTTGTCTGACTTTATCACGTGCAGGCTCATTTCTCAAAGGTATTGCTAAAAAGGTGAAGAGTTGGCAAAGACAAATTTATTGAAAGTTACGTATGTAAATTCTAGGTTGGTTCTTTTCATGAGGAGAGACTATGTGGTTCTATTCCTCCTGAAAAATCCACTTTTTCTGAAAGCTTCCATTGTGCTAGATGAAGTAGAGATTAAAAACACTAGCTGCTTTATTCAAAACATGTTTGACTTAAATTACAATAAATTACTTTGCAGCCAGACATCTGAAAGCCATGTGCTAAATAAACTGTACATTATGTAGAGAAGGGTGTTAAAAATCCCCTGAAGTTGTAGAAATATGAGAGGCAAAGAAGAAGAATATGATTCTGGCAGTTGCAGTCAATACATTGAGGCTGAACTGAGCTTTGCTTACATGGTCCTTCTAAGAAAAAAGACGTATGTCTTGAATGTGATTTGAGTATATTGCAAACACAAGCTGATACAGAGGCCATTGCTGTTGGCAGACGGTGCTGCAGAGCTAGGCATAAGTTTCAGACAGGGAGCTAGAGTCCGCTTGCCGTATATGCACATATGTTCTGGTACCTTTTAAAATCATTTAAATGCTGAGCTTTAGTGGTTCCTCTGGCAAATCCACAGAAATATGCTGGAAGTAGCAAATGACAGAGTCACTGTACCCATTTTGCTCCTGTGAATTCTGTTAAAAGCACTCTGTAGAAACCTGCAGAGGTATAGGGCAAGGCTGTTACTGTTGGAACAATAAGCTGGCATCATCAAATTGAAATGCACTTCTTTTTCTAACTTCCTAGCTGATTAATATTTATATTAATTTAATTAATATGCTTGATATTTGCAACTGTATGATGTATCCAGGAAATAAAAAGCTCCTCCATCAGCCTGAGTGAAATGATTTTTACCACAAAAATAATGCTGCAAGGTGGTGCACATGTTTAGAGAAACAGTGTGGCATGGTCAATTATGCACAGAGTACTCTAATTTCTAAAAAGGGTCTAGGTTTTCAAGCACTTTACTTGAACAAGAAGATTTAATTTATTTGTTATTTTATGAAGCATTTTTATGTGTAGAAAAAGTGCTACTTGTTTGCACATGCTGGTTATGTGGCATTCTTACATGATTTCATGCTTTGCTGATGGAAAATTAGACCCCTGTGTATTATAAAAGAATAGAAGATAGCTATAGAATCAGGATGCGATTGCCTCAGGACATTCTGTTGACAGCTAGAAATATATACAGACAAAGCAATGTCACTGGATGCTAATGTGAACTATACAAGTTGATGAGTACTGTAAATCCCTGTAAAAAGAGAAATGTATACCCTTTTATTTTGCAGGCTTTTGCCTCTAAAATTACCACTAATAACACTTATATAATTGTGTTGTATATAATCATTATTGAGATTTTATAATCATGGACATGAAAAAGCACAGATATATGTTTTTGATAATATATCTATATTCAGGAAAAAAAATAACCTTCACTTGTTTACTAAACCTTTTCTTCACATTTAGTTGAAGATGCTATTAATTTAAGATGTAAATTTGAGTATATAGGGAATGCCAAACCGATCCAGTATTGAGTTAGAGAAGCAGTGCTCAGTTTTCAAACTAAAGCAAGATACATCAAATTAGCCCTAGCATTACAGGAGCCTTTCTGGCCTTTTGATGTTTTCTACATCATCCCCTGTAATAAGCCCAGATGTTCCAAATAGATGAGATCTCAGTAAAAAAGCAGGAATTTGTTTCTACTGTGCCTAATTCCATCATTACCGATAGATTGCAATACTGTATCGTTTCCAAGGTGTAATTATTTGGTTTGCTGCTTCCATTTTCTGAAAGACTCTCTTAACAACTCAGCTCAAGTAAAGCTGTTTTGATATTGCCTGCTTCTGTCCATCTTTCTTATTTGTTTAATCTTTAAAAACACAGCAGATGTGTAAGACTGCAACAATACACTACCTACGTACAAATCTCTATCTTCCCCACCTATATCAGCATGATAGCACTTTGGACATCAAATATTTATCCTAATTACAATTCTGCTCTAATCTGAATATATTTTATATGTCAGCAACACTGTGTCAGAGAGAAGAAAAAAATATTTTGTTCTCAGTCACATTGCTGGTGAGACAGAATGACTCTGGACTCTGTCCCTGGGAGCAAGTGGGCCACAGTGGGGTCTAGCCAGACATTTTTTATTTGAACCAGTAACCTGAATTTACTTATATATTTATTATTTGTTTGTTTAATTGTTGATGTATCTTTTATTTGCTTGCTAGATGAGTATTTACTCATTCTAGACATTTTATTCCAACTATGTTTGTTCTATGTGTGGAACCTGTTGTCTCTACTTACAAAAAGTGCAACACCTGTTAATATCTTGAAGACCTGAAGTTGTCATATGTGTAAATGCCATGCCCTGTATCTGGAGGAATCTTTTAAAGCTGGAAAGAGTTTTAATATGAACTGGACAAATGGCTAGAGCTTATATTGTCTTCTTTTCTTGTTAGGAAGAAAGTATGGGACTAAAATTTGAAATGCATCAAAAGTTATATTTGTGTTTAGAAAAATAATTAAAGGCCAGAAAAAGTTTCATGACCCTAATTGCTTGGCATAATGTAGAAAAGAGTAGCAAAGTCACTGGAAGATAGTAAGAAGATTCTAGTAGGGCAAGCTTTACAAAGCAAAACTCATAGATTTTTCAAAAGGAGAACCAATTTTTATATTCTAAATTCTGTATTTAAAAAGGCTTTTACAAGCCTTCCTTGAGGTAGGCTATTAAAGTCTCTTAAGTAGCTGTTGGATAACGGACAAGAATTATTTTAGGAAAAAAAGCCTTCACGACAAGAAAAAGGGATAGGAAGAAATAGAGGGTTTTTTTTCCGTAAGAAAGGCTAGCAATGGTTCATGGATTAATCTGTGGTCCTGTAATGTAATATAGTTTTTAATAAACTACATTTGAAAATATATTATAAATGAACAGAAGACTACTATAGAATCAGGATGTGTTTGGCTCGGGGGTAGAGTAAAGCAAGTAATCAAAATTTGCAGAAAATTAGTAAAGCTTGTGAGGAATTTCAAGAGGACCTGCTTAAAGTAGGTGATAGGAAACACCATGACAAACAAAACAAACATAATAATTTCAGAAACCTTGAAAACTTTATGGGCTCTTCAGAGAACTTATCTACTCAGTGTATGATTGTTGTTAAAAAGGGAATTAAATATTCATATATTAACAAGACTGAGAAAGAATTTAAAATTTCTAGTGTCAAGATATAAAATGAAGCTGTGATTTCATACAAGATACTGTGCAGGGTGATTGTTGCCCTTTGAGAGATGTGGGGGAAAGCACCAAGGAACAAGAGTGGCATCTTAAAACTGTGCAATGGGAATTTAGTGTTATTTGCTTTAGAGAAAAGAATAACAAAGGCCAATTTAGAATCAGATAAAAGAAAAACAGATGGCAATGATCTGTTCTTGCCTTGCAAAGGAGAAGGATGGCCAAAATTGAAGGGCAGTGAATCCAAATCTTGTAAATAGAAATATATCTTCACACATAGATTAAGCCAAGGAACTGGTGTCAGGGAGTTCACAAGTTTGACAGAAATCCAGTAGGGAATGGAAATTTATCAAATTAACAAATGTATCCAGATAATCCTAAAAGAACTTAAAAACCCCTGAAACACAGAACCTCACTCATCAGAAAAAAATCCAATCCTGGAAATAATATAAACTCTTCAAATTCAGATATTATACCAAACTTTGGCCTGCTTTCCTGGGGGCAGATGGTCTGCTTTCTGACTAGAGTGGAGTTTCTTGCCCCACTTTCTGAGGAGGCCTGTAGTGCTGACAAGTGTCAGGGTAGCAGTTGCTACAATAAATGAAGGGAATTTTTTGGCAAACTATTCTCTAGTAAGACATTTCCTGTGTTCCTGCTAAATCCTTTCTAGTTGACAAGCCTTCCCTGGGCTCCTCGGAGTAAGGATGCCCTGGCTAGCCATTACTAGCCACTTCTAAGCCTACCTACCCCCAGCTGTTCTGGGCTCCAACTGCAGAGGAGGAGAGAAAGTCTGGGCAAGTGCAGCCATGGTTACCAGTCCAGGGAATGAACAGATTTTAAATATGCTAATACCCACTGATGCTTTTATGCAGAAATTACTGAGAAATCTTTTGGGCAAATGCATTCTAATAGCCAGTTCTCCCAAGATGGTACTCACCTATCCATTGAGAGTTCCTTGCATGTACCTCCACTTATGCTGTGTAATACCAGTATTTTCATTCCTCTATGGAAGGTCCTTGTTGCGGATAAGGACTTGAGCAAACTGAATATGTAGAAGTGCATTAATAAATAAATTTCACTCGTACTGCATTTATTTTGTGTAGTACTTCATTAATACAAACCATGTTTCTTCCCAAATTCCCACCTCCTGATTTTCCTTCTTCATGCCATCCTTTCTATCCTGGAATTCATCAACACAAGCTTCATGACACTGTTATGAATAATATTTTGAGGTGCATATGGTATATTTTATACCATACACAATAATTCTATATTAATATACTTACAATCCATAAGTAAAACTCAAAGTAGACATTAGTGCAATTAAGGTTGACTCTGCATACATAAGCATCATATAACCTTTTCTATATCTTCAAATAAACTGGAAACCCCTAAACAGTATTGCTCCAAATTAGTCTGATCCAGGTTGGTATCCCTTGCACACTCAGGTTCTCATTTAATTAATGAAGAATTAATCTAAAACGTGGAGTAACATTTTGGAAGGAAAATTTTCTTTTCTGAACACAGATATATTGACAGAGGTCAGTATTTATATGTTGGTACCTCTAGTGTTAGAAAATACTAGGAATACTTTTAGGAACCATCAGACAGTAATTTTTCCAGCTGCAATTTTTAAAATAATAGCTATAAGGACAAAGTGGCTAAAGTTTACTTCTCCTTTACTGTTTTAACATCTTACTCTTTCCATTTAATTGTAATGAAGTGAGTAGCCACAACTCTCACCTTTAACCCATCCCATTTCCAAAGTTATTTGTGAAATCACTTCATATTTGTTATATAAAAAGTGTCATCTGAGAAAATTGTAAAATTGGCTAAAAAATTACTAGCTTAATATTATTTTTTTGCAACCATACTTCTTTTTTTTAAACTGCTTTCTGTTATGGTTTTTAAATTAACTTGTAATTAGTATCACTGTTTTTTGAAAGACTTGACTCTTTCTTTTTTATAAGTATATAGACCTCTAAGGAAATGGATCAGAAATACATATTTTGATTAAATTTCCCTTTTTTGGTAATAAACTTAATATATGTATCTACATATATTTATATTAAAATTTTTTTTATATAATACTTTTAACATACCATTTTGCATAAAGAAAGAAATTTCTAGTTGAAAGACAAACTAGCAACATTTCAGAGAGAAAAAAAAAAGAACCACTATATGATTAAAATGTAATGGCAAAATGGTAGAGTTCAAACAGTTGTTGGAAGAAGCAAAATTTTATGCATCTTTGTGTAGTGAGAGCACTGTGTCAAACCAAATATTGGAAGACAGAAGGCTAGTGGAATTTTTCCTTTTCATCCAGGATACTGACAGTGTTCCTAGTCCTGCCTCTTAAATCTGGAAGATGTGGTGACAACGACCTATTTAAATTAAACAGTTGAATTTGTGACTTGCTCATGTTAGGTGAAAAGTGTTACCTATATTCATAAATGGCCCAGGGCCAAATTCAGCCCATACATATGCCCCTTTCCAGACCACTGAATGCCTCTAAAATCAGAACATGGCCATCACACTTGATAAATTGTAAATGGATGCAAACCTTCATATTCTGTGTTCAGTTATGCATTCTTAAAGCACAAAATGAGCCGAGTACTGGACAGAGCACACACCCCTGGAGCCACTCAGAAGACATATGGCATAATGCAAGGCAGGTGTTTGTAAATCCAAAAGATCACATTAGACCCCTTAGGCTACCATCTGAATGACAGCAGTGGGATTTTGTAGTTTATCTAGGACCCTAAATTAAGTTGTCACCCTTAATTTGTGGGATAACATCTACCAGGGGCAAAAACAAGTTAGAAACTTTTTCTCCTTTTGCAGGTTCAAGTATTACAGTTGCTGAACTCTCTTACTTATAATGTATGTGTTTAAATTATCACTTAACTGACAATTAAGCAATTTTGTTGGGTTTTTTATTTTTTCTTTTTTTTGTTTAATATTCTGAGAAAAGAAGTAAGTGTCCAGTGAACAGTCAATGACTATGAGATTGTCTGGGACCTGCAGTTGTTCTTTTCCAGATGGATCAGTCGAACACATACTGAATTACAGAGACTCCCTTTGATTGATGAGATCGGATCAGCTTTGGCAGATGCACTTTAAAAAGGAGTAGATGAATACATATAAACCATTGAGCTTAGCAGAAAGTACTGCTCAACATTGTAAACTGCCAACTTTATCATCTTTAAGTAAAAAATACAGTTTTTCTTCCCAACAAAGACTTTTTATAAAAGCAATAAGGTAACTGCATGAAGTGTGCTTATCATGATATAATCACACCCCAGGGGGAATGAGAGGTGCTCGGCTGCACCTCATGCTTTGTAATGACCCAGGGGTGTGATTATCTTATGATAACCACACTCCCTGTCATGCCTTATTGCTTATATATTCCACATGTCATAATGAATCCTGAAGCACTTTCTAGGCCTCGTAGCAAAGGCAATGACTTTGAAGTATAGGAAGTAGTCAGATTTTCTAGGTACATACAGATTAATATTGTATACATTAGGAGGAATTATGAATGACTACTTATCTGTACTAGCCAGGCCATAGTTTTTTAACTGTTTCTAGGTTCTGTAGGTTTCATGCGGTATTTTATGGGAATGCACTTAAATTGTTCTCTGGAAGTGCAGCACAAGAAGTATGAAAGCTTGACCACCATATTTCAGGACTGTGGGGAAAGACAGCAGCAGTGACATTGCCACCTTTGCGCTTTCCTGTTGGGAGGATGCTATAAAGTCACATAGAACTATAATAATCTGATTTTACCACAGAAATCTTTGTATGTTTACAAGCTATTTAACTGAATGCTGAAGTAACTGAATAAAACAATCTGAACTTTGATAGGCAAAATTTTTTCAGAGGAAGGAAAAGAGCTTGAGAGACCTGTATTTACAATGCTGACTGAATGTCTCATCAATTTCTCTTTTACTGAAGTGATATGAAAGAGTTGTGGGTTATTTTGAAACATTATTTAAAAAAAAATCTGCACTTTAATTAATAAAAACTGTAATAAATCCTAAAGAAAATGATTGGGGTTAATAACAGGTCCATAAGGAACTGGGAGATCAAGAGGCTTCTGAATTCACAATTAAGGGTTGACATAAAAGACAACAGGATAATAAACTAAGCAATTATCTTTGATATACCTTATGGTATAATAGCACCACAGGGTGAATCTGTACCTCAGGGAATGGGATTCTCAGTAACTTTGCAACCTTGTTAATCTGATGTATGTAGCAGTCAACATTTAAATACTACTCCACTTGTCAGGAAAATCTGCCATACTGTTTTCTGCCTGTCATCATAAACGGGTTGATAAATATTATGGCCTATCATTATGGCCATTGATTCATTGCAAGCGTCAGCTCCGAGATCAGCCAAGTTAACTGCAGGCCGGCACAAAGAACTCTGCGTCTAAAATAAAGCTTATTTAGTTCTATAGTGTGCAAATGGAGTATTACTGATTACCATAAAGGTCAGACATGCACGTTTTAACTGGTGGTAATGAGTAGTTTTAAAGATGTTTGAGTCTTTTCTTAATCTTTCCATGTCACGAGCCTTCTATTGTTGTGCACCAAAGAATGTGCCTCTAATTGTACCATTTGCCCTATTTTATCTTGATCACAGAGTGGATTTTGTGATGTTAGTGGTGATAAACGCCTACCACATGTCCTAATAATTACTAGCCTTCAGTATATTGCGCAGTGAAATAACATGAAGTTTGTCTGTAGAGCAAAAGGCTCCAAAATGTTGAAAGCAATATTTAAGTAGTTTTGTGTACTGTACCAAACTGCTCTAGATGTGAACCCTCTGAAAGCAGAGTGTAAAAAATAAATAACTTTCAGTTCTGATTAGCAAAAACACAGTCTCTCACAGTTTCACATACAGCAGTTCTGAGCAATTTGTTCCTCTTATATTTCATAAGAAAGAGCTGTATTAAAAAATGGTGAGGTCAAACAGTTCAGAATGGTGATAACCACAAGAATTAAAACAGTTGCATAAAATACTATTTGAGTGTGTATGTGTGTATTTCAAAGAAAATGAGAAGAAATCTACTAGTTCTCAAAGTCTGAGTGTGACAAAATCAGTATCACTGCAAATTTAACTTCCCCTCCTCCATCTTTCAAGGCTATGTCTTTAATGGAGAGTTATTTATAATATCCTGAAATAATATCTTTCCAAATCCCTTCTCTCCCTATCAGATAAAAACCAAACAATGTCATCAGTGGTTCCACAGAGGTGAGAAATTTTACAAGCTAATGTAAATTACAACATCAGTATGGTGTGCTACTGTATCATTTCTGAGTTGTTCAGTTTCAAATACCAATGACAAGCTCCTTGACAAAGTAGAGAGGTCCCTTGTCTTTGCATTTTTTATTTTAAAAGCATTCCAAAATACTGACATTACCACCACAGGGGTTGTCTAAATTTTTTTATCATTATTCTCAGCAGTTTATTCTTTTTTCTTTTCCTTTTTTTTTTTCCAGAGAGGGGTCTTATATTTGCCAAATTTTATTTTTCTTTAACTCCTTGTAAGCCTTTTGTATCATTCTAGTCAAACAATAGGCAAAAATGCAAACCTAAGTGGAACAAATGAAACTTTCCTGAATTCTTTCACAAGCAAAAATTCTCTAAGATGAAACCGTCTGGGTTCGTATACCTCTACCTGATATATAAATGTCCTGAAACCAAATAAGAAAAAAGGAAAAATGGGTTGACTTGTTTTTTGTTGGATTGCGTTTTTTATGCATATCAAAGTCAAATGAACAGCAAATTGAGAAGAATTCACTTATGGTTAGAAATGCAGCGATACTCATAACTACATAATTGTGTAAATCTGTCCTTATTTATGTGAACTTCTTGTAAGATTTACTTCAGGGTATAACCTGTGAAGTGTTAATGATCTTACACTTGCAGTCCTGACTGTCATATCAAATTATAGTACTATTGGGTTTATTTTTCAAGTAGTTGCAACATGGATTAAACTTTGTTATATCTACTACTAAGGAATTCATTAAATGGGTTAGAATCATTGCTGATTATTAAAATTAGTAATCTGATATCGGTGACTGAAGTATACGATTCTGCTGCCAGTACATAATTAGATGCCTTTTAATATCATTATGGGTAAAGAAGGTTTTTCATTAAGTTATACTGTGATTCAAGTAATTTTATGTTAATTTAACAAAAAATCTGCATACTAAAATTGGTAATAAATAGAAAAATCGATCAGCTATTTAACTTCCTTAAGAAAGAAGAATTTTTCAGATAATTTTGCTTGTAAAAATCTATGCTTTCATATACCCTTAATAGAAGTGCGTGGCAATGCAAAAAATGACAGATTTTTAATCCAGATTATTAAAGTTTCTGATTCTATTCTCATAGAATATTTATGTTCAATGTCTGTTGTATAGGTGTTCCTAATGCACTCCAGTGAGAGAAACATCAACCTTTCTTTATTATATGTCACTACAGCTGGAAAATTATTAATTGGGTTATATATGACTCTTGAAATGTAAGATTGTACAGGTTTTTGTTTATTTTGGTTTTTTTAGATTGATTGTGCAGCAGGAAAAGTTTCCACAGAAAACGTGTTCTTTAGGACAGGAATAGCAAGCTTACCAAGTGAAACCATTTCTTGTACTTTCAGCTTTTTCAAGGGAATAAATATCTTCTCATTATTGTAAGCAGTCTCCTGCAGAAATCACTGCGAGAATAATAAGGGTATAAGAGCCAAGATATTGACATACTATTAATTTGGAATGCTTTTCCTTTCCTGTTCCAAGAGCAGATGTTACTCTCTACAAGTGCTCCCAAACCAGTACTCTCTGATTTTGTAAAAGGACTGAATCCCCACCTTCTTTCTTTTTTTCAGACATCTTCCTGGAAAAATCTGGGTAGACTATAGCATTGCTAGAAAAAGCCTTCACCACTTTGTAGATTCACTGAAAAAGAGAAACAGCTTCTGATTTTTATTAGAAATTATTTGTAAAATTACCAATAAATTTGTAATTTCCTGAGACAGAAAATCAAAATTCTTTAGGGGAAATCATCCTAAACAATGGCCTCAGATCCCAAGTAGGTGCACTTTGCTTGTTCCTTCAGCCTTTGGGACGTTCATAGCTGCCCATCTCAGCCTTTCCACTCTTCTGAAGTATTGTACAGCTTCTCCTTTCAAAACAGTTCCAGCTTGGTAATGAAGGCCATGAAGCACTTACTGTATTTTGTTCTTTCTGTATGGACAAGGAGCAGCAGAAAAAGTTTGTATAATTGTTATCTCAGCTAAACACAACCTTCTAGAGATGATTTCATAAAGATGAAGAGGTTGCTGGTGATTTCCAAGGAACACAGATTCATAGCTTTGAAGTTAGCTTGCAAAACCTCCTCTTTTACTGCTTTGGTTGATTTTAAGACCCGTCAGAAGACCTGACTGTCAAGGTATAACAGAGGTTGGTGACTGCTATGCAGAGGCATTTTAATAATTTTTAGATATTCTGATGAAAATTTATCTCTATCTTTTATATGCCACTATTTATTGTTGAAATGTACAGGCACTCAGGATATATGAGCATCCCATCATCCAGGAAGGACAAAAGAACAAATAAAAAAGATTGATTCTTCTTTACCTCAAGTAGTAGTATCTATATGCTCTTGTAGCCAACTAACTTGGAATTTATTCCCACCAAGGACCCATGTGTGTATATATGTATATACTGATTGGCAGCTGACCTTTGGATAAGAACTTTTGTGAAACTTAGATGACAGTGGGAAGGGAGTTTCTGGTTCTGTGTGTGTACTCGTATTGCCCCAAGTGAATGAGTGTCCACAGAGAAGGCAGGCAGTTATTAATGATGATAGGAAACTCTTCCTTAGTTCTAATGGTATGTATTAATCACCATTTTAGCTCCTCTTCAATCAGAAATTAAAATGGTGGATAGCTTCCATTTTACATTTTTTAAAATAGCGTATGCCCACAGCTGAAAATCAAATACCTCTCTGCGTGATGCTTGGATCTCTTTTGTAAGACAACTTTAAAAGGGGGAATTACTATGAAATTATATGTAAGAGGTGTTCAAGCCTTTTGCTGTCACAACACAGGCAGGAGGTACCATAAATATGAGCTTTTCTTAGGGATAGCAGAAAGTCTATCCCATGAGGATGGTATCTTATTGACTATATGGGATCTGTTTAGATGTTTGATGATGCAGGTATAAAGATTAGGTTTAATAGAAATACATGGCTAGAGATGAATGTCCCTAAAGTAGGAAGATTACTTTTTTTATTGATTTCTGGAGACACCTAGAAGAGAAAGCAACAAACAGTTACAGTCTGTGATTTTGCAGTGCAGCTGACTGCAGTCCTTTGGGCTGAGCTGACCCATAGCACAGAAGATGAGCCCAAACCCTGTGCCTCACACAGAGGGTGTAAAAAGGAGCCAGGAAGCCATGGGTAGTGTGGTCATTGTTGTGTTTGCAACTCTAATCCACACGAGTTGTATACTGACAATGCAATTATTATTGTAATTCCTATAGGAACCTTGTAATAAGAGAATTTTCCTTTTCTGTGTATGCAGAAGTATATTTCCAGCATCCTTCTGCTTCACATACCTATTTGTGAGCGCTGGGCACAGGTAATGTCCTCTTACAACAGCTCACAGAATCCGCCAAGTTTCCTTGCACAATGTTTTTAATTCTTTGGATGTCTTTCAATGGTACAGTGACAATTACTGCTGGTTAAAAGTAAATGTGTTCTTTACCATTCTCTTTTAACCACATTGTAAATCATTATTTTAATATATTTTGTTAAATGTGGTGAGATCTAAGTCTATGGTGTTAAAAATATTTTATTGCTCTTCGTGCTTGAGGCATTTCTAGCAAGCTAAGAGATCTTTACAGGCATTGACAAGTTGTACTGTGTCTGTGGAGAAATGATTTAGAATAAAGAAAATATATTTTTAATATAAAATAATAAACAGAGATTTTTGCTGTGAATTAATAGAATTAATATTTAATAAAATCCCTGACTTATTTTGTTTATGCAGCTTCTGTCTCTGTCAGTTTTGTCCATTGCTCGGTGCTATTGCCAGTCAAAGAGCATAAAAGTGATTTTTTCTAAGAAGCCCTGCAATTGATCAAAGTGCACATCTTTTACAAACGTCTCAAAATTCATAATACTGGTGGTAAGATGTGGTGCGTGGGTTTTTTTAAAGCCAATTTTCATTTTAATGTTTTATCAGTCCTTTTGTGTCACTATACAAAATGATACAGGGTGTCTGACATCAAAATCAGCAATACAGATTGCCTTTAAAAATAAAGAATGTGTTGCCTCAGTCTGAGACCTAGTTATGTCTCATATATAACAGAAGGCACCTTTTGTTCTTTAGTTAATTAGCTCATTATACTGTAGGTACATAATTCTTTAAGCAAATTCATTTGAACAGGAATCAGAAAAAAGTTATGGATGATAAATTCAGACAGTGCAAAAATGTTAAAGATGTTGACTTTCCATGAAAAATGCATGTGGTAGCATGAAAGAATTTAAGCTTGTGGAACAAATGCTCCTGTAATGGTTTAATTCCTATCAGCAGAAAGACTTTCTATTGTTTGTAAATAAAAAGGAAATATTTCACTGTGGCACTTCCATCTGTTACCTTAACAATAAGTGAAGTCATGCAGTTAATCACAGCATTTTCTAAAAAAGGATTTAAACTCGAAGCTCTGCTCTTATATCCCCATGCAGTTATAAAACACTTACCCACCAAGAACAACTGACTCTGACTGTTAGAGTTGTGTTTTAATTCCAGTATGGGCTAGTTCAGAACTCAAAGACATGGGTTTCCTACTGAGTGCTGAGATCTACTGCCAGGAATGGCTTCTGTCCAAGGAAATGTGCTACCTTTTCAAGATAAATGTTCCTGGGTGAAAGAATGATGGGATTGCAGAATGTAGGTGCTTGCAACATATTTAGTGAAATGTAATCTTCCAAGTATTTAATTTAAGCGCGCTATCAAACATAAAAATAAAGAGGAAAGAAAAATCTTGAAGATAGCTTCATGGCTCAAACCTCTAATCCTTTCTAGTACTCGTGGTTTGCTCTTCTGAGAGCTGTGATTCCTGTCAACATGAGGCTCTCAGAGCTGGCAGTCAGGCTATCAGGGCCAGCACTGCCAGGCAAATTTTCATTTAGGCTGCTAAATAAAAGCTGCTTTTACAAATTTCAACTTTGACTGCTTTTTTTTTTTTTTTATTGTTATTAATTAAAGACATTGATCTTCCCTAGGGAAGGGAATCTGGGGTAATAGTGGCACATACTGGGAAGTCTAAGGTCATAGTATTTATCTGTGCAGCTCACCTTGAACTAGACAATATGCTATTTTGGAAGCCTTATCGCTCTGGGGATTTTTTGCTGGTGAGTTTACTCAGTCACCTGGTCTAAGCATCCCTAGTGGTGATGTAGAGACGGTAAAGTGTTATATTCATTATAGAGAGTTCCTGAGGAAATCTGAAAAAACTGTTCAAAGGCAAACAGCAGTTTAAAGAATGTCAGTGACATTTCATATTGCTTCTCAGAGTGAGAGCTGCTGCAGTGAAAACATAGCCTAGATGAAGCTTGCCTTGATTTAAGCGAGGGAAATTGTTTCCGCTAAAAGCCAAAAAAGTTACATGCAAACTCTGCACTCTTTACCTTATGACACAACACATGTGGATTTGGGAAAGGTGGTGCATTTTAAAATATGCATACGATTGACTCTGCAACCACTCTGTTTTCACAAAGAAATGAAGGGTACCTGAAGTAGGGGCAAATATTATAGCAAATGAAAGATAGGCAAAGGCTTTTTTTGCTCCTGTGCCTGAGATCCACTCCTATTCCAGCCCTACAATGGAAGCACCCTCTGCTGGCTCCTATGGTATATGATTTTATGTCTTTACGCTGTGGTACCTAAAAGGAGCTGGTTAAATTGCTCTGAGTTAGGTTTCTGCTGTTAATTTCTGATCTGCAGGATTCAGTTTGCTACTCCAAGTAGTACCCACACAGCTAATTGCACAGAAGTTCCTTCTCTTTCTTATGCTTTATGGTAATGGTGCCACTGGTAAGCCGAGATCAAAGACTAGATGAATTATCTTTAAATTAGTCTTGGTAATTCACATGAACTGATAGAGCAACTTATACTCACATTCCTTGCTGAAAGGTTTTTGTTGATTTGTAAAACATGTTACCTTGAGCAGAAGTACAGCAAGGCATTTGGAAAGTTTTCTAAGCATTAAGACACAATAAATGAGTAAGCAAAACCATTTTTTCAACTGATCACGGCTGAGTAGATTATTTCATTTTTTTGAGTGAATGAGTTAATATTTTATGTTGCCTTGTTTTTCTGCCATTAAGTGAAAGTACAACTTGACCATCCATATGTTTCTATCAGGTTTGGCTACCAGCATTTTAGTCTTTTAATATTTTCTTCCCTATTATTTTTTTAAATAAAGTAAAAAACCCTAAACCAAGGATCCAATCAAGTGATTTTCATATGTATTCCATATGAAACGCTGCATCAGATTGCAGTAGCCATATCAAAGGAAACCAAAGGAATATGTTTGAAAGTATCTTAGAAACAAGTATATTTCAGTCTAAAATATAAAATAGACAGGACAGGATAATACAAAGGCTGTTCTGTTCTTTTCTAGTTGCTTTTTTTTGCCAACAATGACTTTCTCTTGCCTTAGCCCTCTCAAATAGAGCTGAATTATATAACACTGCATGGTGGCGTGTATTTTCAAATTTTGTCCTAAATGAGGAATAAAAGGGCTTGATCCAGGATGGCATTGGAGCACATGCCTGAGAACAGAATGTGTGCATGGCTATGTGCTCTGATGGACTGAGCTCTTGAGCACTAGTATTTCCTCAATCTGGTTTCCAAAGAGATTTCATCTGTTCAACACAGCTTTGAATATTATAGAGTACATTTTTAAATTATGGTAGCAGGGCTTTTTGAATTCCTCCTGCCATTGTATCTATCAAACAGATTTGCTGTGGCAAAAAGGGAAACTTATATTGGTTTTGCTTTTTTTTAGAGATTAATTTGGAGAACAAAGTGAAAGAGGGAGCTCCCCCAGGCTGTCAGCTCTATGACAGCCCAAGAAGCACTGCTGTAGTCAGGGTCTGGGCTGTAGGGCCAGCTGGGGTGAACCAGAGCCTCCTTCTCCACAGCTTTAGCTTTTCATGATGGAAATCACTGTCAGGATGAAGGGAGAGGAAGCCATCAGCATCTGCGTTTCATCCTGAAATGTGGTCAGAATGCCCAGCTGGACCACAGAAATTGAATCTATTGGCATTTATCTCTTTCTTCCCCTCATGTGGATTGCTTAGTGATAAAACTTGACTTAGAGCACCAAAAGACATTATGCCTATACAGTGTTAACTGGAGAGTGGGCTATAATGTTTAGTGTCAATTTGAATATTACTTTAATAATGAGAAATGGTGTTCAGTTCTAAAATATCATCTATCTTAAAATAATGTAAATTATCCCCAGACAAAAAGTGGAAGAGTAGCTGTGAATTTAAGTGAGGCAAAGCTCAGGAAGTTTGTGTAATAAAAAAAAGAAAGTTTGTAATTCACAATTCCGGTTAACATGGGAATATAACTTGATCTGAAATGGTAGAATATACATACAAGGTTTATTAACACAGTGTTGGCATAAACATTCCAAAACTGAATTTAATGTAGAGAACTCATCAGTCTGACACAGAGCCGGGTGGAAAAATATTACAGAATTTTAATTTTCCATTAAGTTTTTTTGTTAAATACATAGTTTCAAGACAACTTTTACTATTTTTATGGGTATTAGAATTTTTTAAATCACTATCCTTTGATTATATGATGAATTTACATCTGTAAAAACTTATCAGTAATACAGTTTATTCATATGAAGACAAGCATAGGTTGAGCAACATTCAGAGAGAAGAAAGATGTTTTTAAGATGAGACAATGAGTAACAAAGAGAGACAAGGACAGCAGAGAAGAAGCTTTTTCCTCAAATGTGATGGAAATTGCTTAGAGTGCAGATGCATTTAAGAATTACATCTGTTTGTTTACTGAAGGACACTTAAATCCCTTTTTTGATCCTGCAATCCACTTCACCTTAGAAGGTCCTCTCCTACAACTCCAGGATTTTATGTTAAACCTCAGTTTGCAGCATCTGAATGTCGAAGAGTTACTATTTTAAATTACATCTGGCAGCTTGGCACTTCTCTGAGATGATCTTACAGGACTGACCAGCATGCTTAACTGGGGAAATTTTCGCAAATAGCCCAGCACCCTGATTTTTTTGTATCTGTAAACATTAGCAGATTTTCTAGTTTTCTATTGCAGTGAAGACCTATTTTAGTTATCTAGGCCACTCTTCAGAAATATATCTGAGTCATTTGAGAATGATGTGTGAATATATTAAATCTGTGACTTACAAAACATGCAAGTACAGGGTAATTCTTTTTCAGTATATTTTTCCTGGCTTATGGCAGTTACTCAATGTTACTGTGCCTTGTGTGTAAATAGACCTATTTAGGGCATATTTGAGAATGGAGGCTTAGGGAGACACTGGTTGTTTGATTGCATTTGTCATGAAGTGGGTGGTTATCCCACAACATTTTTCCTAATGAACCACGGTAGAGCACTCAGAGAATACTGAAGTTCCTTTTGTAGAAGTGTTTCTGTATCTTTTGTGACTGTGAATTGTGCTCTCTTCATTAAGTGGTGGAGACAGGAGAAAAATCAAAAACGGAGTCATGTTGAGTGAATGAATGTTGGAGTAGTCATATGGAAGGTGCTGCTGCAGCTACTCTTTCTTCCTGCAAAACGGTCAAGCCCAAGGGAGGGAGGATTCACAGACTCATAGAATTCTTTAGGTATGAAAAGACCTTTAAGATCACCAAGTCCAACTGTTAACCTAGCACTGCTAAGTCCACCACAAAACCATATCTCTTTCTTTCAAAATTTCAACTTAATTTTAGGAAATAACGCCTAAATGCTAAGAAACTTTTGTGGCTTCAGTCTGTATTCATTGGAACTCATATACACCCTCCAGTGCTCAAACCATGTCTTTTAGACATGAAGACATCTTTTCTAAAATCTTCATAATAGGCATACTGTGTATATTTAAGGTGCTTCTGCATTTAACTCTCTTAAATTATATTGTTATTCACAAAGGATATTTTTTTGCTTAACAGGAGAGATTGAAAATGTGTTTAAATGGAATTCAGTTAGTCCCCCAAACAGAAATACGTTTCCATTACAAAATTCTACTCTTAAAACCCATAGCAAAAGTGGAGTTTAAAACCCTGGAAAACGATGAAAATTTGAAAGAATATTCTGCATAAAAATAGGTAAATTCAGAGAATCAAAAAGAAACAAAGAAGCAGGGCTACACACGTATTTCTAGTTTCATGTTCACCACATGGTGCTTTGGCACCCCATGTTTTTGCACAGCAAATGAGGGCCATAAGGAATATATGTGAGGACTAGCAGAGCCTAGGCAAATGCTACCTGATGGTGCTAGTCTGGGACTCTGTTCTGTGGAGCCAGGCAAGAATAGGACTTGTTTCCCAGTATGGAGTGCCTTATACTACAGATCTCGTGTCCAAAGCTTTGCAGAACTTCTCCATACCATCATTATTCTCCTGATACAGTTGGTGAAGATGAGACAGAGAGTTTAGTGGTTCACTGAGGTACAAACTGTGTATCATTTTAAGAGCAAGAAATAAAACTTCTAAGTCCCAATTTCCATTCTTCTATTCATCCCACTAGATTTTGCTGTATTACAGCACCACATAAAGGGAAGATGAACTAATTTCTATTTTTTCTTTCCTACCATGCTGCTACCTAAAAATAACTAAGATGATTTTTCTATAATTTTTTTCAAAGTGTGACTGTAGATGGAACAAGTAAGGTTCACAAAATATTTTTAAGATTTTATTAGTTTATACCACAGTTGAAATAGTAGCTTGTTGCAGAAATGCTGAATTACTCCATATTACCATAATATTGATTTTTTTGTACAGGCCACCCTACAATTCACAGCATCTCTGTTTTATCTTGTCACTGGTGTGAATGTATTGTGCTTATCTTGAAACTTAAACAGTAAGTGCTACTGCAGCTTCCTTTGTCTGTTATACAAAGGAAATAAACATCCTTTTGTTACCTTTGCTACTGTACCTTGAAAGTGCAGTGAAATGGAATTGCAAAGTGTCTGGTTTCTTGGGTTCCTCTTTTGATGAACATGCTTACAGCTGGACTGCATGGTTTTAAGTAGCGTTACAGTAGAAAAAAAAAAGATGTTGTTCATCCCCACTAAAATCCTAACCTAGTGTAATATTAACCCTCTGTCAGTGCTCAGCTATTTAGGGAAGTGGGGCTCTGTCTTAATATGCTAGTTTTTAAAGACAAATCACTGCATCTACCCCAAATACTGTGGTGACCAAGTGGAACCCTAAAATAGTTGATAGGGTTTGATACCAGAGGGCAGCATTTCAGTATTTTTTTTTGTTGTTGTCTTTATATTAAATTAAATTTATTTTAACATTACTCTTCTTACAGAAAGTTAGCATCTCCTGCAGATATCATGATTTGATAACACTGAACCCAGGGTATGGCCTTTTCTTAGATCAAAGAAGCAAAGGTTTCAGTTCAGCAGTCTGGATTTGAGGACATTTTATTCCCCAGCTGCACCTTCTGATGCCAAAGAATGTCCCAATGCCCTGTGCAAATTTGACAAGCAGAAGACACCAGAAAGAATGAAATTGCATTCAAAAGAGCTTAAAATCTTCACAGGAGGACCTTGTTAACACTACTTCTACACCTTAAGATCTGAAATCATGTGTTTTGATGGAATATAAACTTATGGAAATCATTTTGAGAGACGTAAGTGTGTAGCTTTACTTAAAAAGAGGAGCAGTGCTTTGCAAAATCCCTCAAGAGAGCCTGAGCTTCTTCATAGTAATGAAGAAATGTCAGTGGAAGTTGATGGTGCGTGTGTGCATGTGTATGCATGTTGCAGGGAAGGGGAGAAAGGAAGGAGGCAGCCCCCAGAATTTTTACATTTCAAATGTCTTTTGGAAATCACTTGTGTACTCTAACACATGGTCCCAAACTCTTTCTGTGCTATTAAAAACGGTCTGCATACAAATCAGTCTGCTGTAAAAAATTGCTTTGACAATAGCAGTTTTAAGTGGTTGATGGCTTCGAGTATGCAGGATCTCCCTTGGCTCTTGATCCAGTGTGTAAGGGAGGATGTTTATCTGTTATACATACATTCCTGTGATGGCAAAATAGAGCATATTCTTCTCTGTTATTTCTCCTCTGGTTTAGTCTCCATGTCTTTTTGAGGCAGATGAAAGTATTGTTCAGTTTATACATCACCACTATCTGTTAGAAATTGTGTCATGTCTCCTCTGAAAACTATAGAAGTTAACTGAAGCATTTTAGAAACTTGAATGGGCTTTGAATCTCACTCATGTTCCCTTTCTCAGTTTACTCACTAGTACATTTCTCCCCAAAAATATAATCATGTACATCACACTGTACAGATAATTTGTCTTTATATGAGCCCTCTTCAGTTCTTTAACATATCAGCTGGTAAACGTAAGGCAAAGCCTGCTAAGCGTCTCAGGTCTGTCCATAGCTGGAAACCCTGTACCTGGACATAGACCCATAGGCTTGTCTGTGCTTTGGTTTACCAGAGCTGCCTTCTCAAATTTTTCACCCCTTTCAAAACACAAATCCACTGAAGTATAAAAACATTTAATATCTGGTGACCAAAGTCCTATAGTTTGTATACATGTTTTCTACAAAGTAACTAAACCACTTTGGAGCCACAAATACATGCTTATATAGATTTTTTTAATTAATTTTTTTTGGATTTTTAGAATAAAGCATTGAAAAAAATATACACTAAACTGAGAAACTTATTTTTTTTAATAGGAAAAGAATCTGTGAGAATAACTGCAAGAAATTAGAATTTAATTTTGAGGAGTGAATGCACTAAACCCCCAAAACACTGGATTGATTTTCCAGAGCTTTATTCTGATTTTTCTTGTTCCACAGAGTGCTGTTTGCCTCACGGTGTGAAGCATGCTACCATACCATGTTGTTTGCCCAGGCACTGAGCAGTTACTTGCATCAGACAGCTGCCGAGAGTCACATATGAGTGATGCTGGCTAACACTGCCGCATAATGTGGCCGCTTCCCTGCTCACCCTCCTTTACAATTCTCTATGTGCCTGTTCTCCAAAAGAAAGTTGAACGTATCGTTAGAGCTTTTGCTATTGTTGCTTTGGCTTTTAGAAAGTTAACTGAAACTTGGAGAGCTGAGTGCCTGTACTACTTTATGACCCTTAAATTCCCAGTATTGCCTTTTTGTACTGCCTATTGCAGACTGAAAAATTTTGAATAGGATTTGCACCAGGGACCTTTAATGCATCATTTTACCCCTCTATATTACACCATGGCAGCCAAGCATGTCAAGTGTTATAATAGTAGGGCTGGTAAAAAGGGGAGCTATAAAGTTGAAAGTAGTACTGTATTAGTAGCCATTGTGAAAGAGTTTTAGGAAGATGGAGTGAATGATGATTTTAAGTTATTAATCTTGTGCTGTGATTGCTCACATAGCTTCTGGTACACTGAAATTATTAATTTTATGCAAGAAATAGGCTCTTTTCTTTTGCAATTTATTAGTGCTCATCTTCGTATTTTCTCATTTAGAAATGGCTTAACTTAAGGCAACATGAAAAGATTGCTGGATGTGGAAAGAACTTTGTAGTGCACTGCATCACGATTGTTCAGACTTCAAAGCAACCCTTAGAAAAACTGTAAATAAGGACTAAGGCATAAAAATATACCAGCACCTGGGAATACTCAGCACACTGCACACCAGAACAGAATCCAAGCCCTGGCAAAGAGCCAGCCACCGGGCATAAATCTGGAAGGGCTTAATGCATGCTGAAGAACCGATCCACTTCGAAACAAACTAGGTGGGTGTACTTATCTCCTTGTCACATACTATAGCAATTTCTCTACTTTGAATATAAAATAGGTCTTGTCACGATGTAATAGACCACAACCTAGCAATTCAGGTGCACAGAGCTAAAACTCGGAGTTTGTAGGTACTGCTCACACCCATCCAGAAAGAATTTTTTGTGTGTTTGTAATTTTTAAGAGGCAGTAGTTCTGAGTCATTTCAGAAAGGAGAAATACTGTACTGGAAGTTGAGGGAGGTGAACACTAATAAGTCTGAGTCATAAAATAGCATAACAAAAGTCCTGGCTGAGTAATTTGTAGAAGTTGCCATAGTTATACAACAAAACATGAAGTTTCTGTTTGTATAAGGACAAATTAGCTGTTTCCGGCTCAATAGTGAGTTTTACAGGTTGGCTGAAAATGTTTCTTAGCCATTAAATCTTACGTAAAGAATTGGCAGATGAGCTGTTGCTATTTGAAATTGAAAATACTGTCTCATGTCAGAAAACAGACCATATGTATACTTTAGAATCTAAAGCAAGGAAAAAAATCTGGAGATTTTCAGCATCATGGCTGAGCAGTAAACTTTGAGATATAAAAGCTTTCCCAGTCAAAGGGATCTGTAGAAAGTAATTATTAAGTACAAAATGAAATGTTAGATTTCTTTTAGGCTTTCTCGATATCCTAGTTTCTCTTTTCCTTCAATATATATTTCTTTACTGTTGCAGGTTTCACTGGGGAAAAGCCAGCTTCAAATTTATCCCTAAGCTAAAACCTATAAAATGTTTGACAAAATACTAGATATCTTGAAAACTGTGTTAAATATAAACTCTCTTGTTGCTGGTGTATATTCTCTATGCATTGCACGTGCAAATGCTGTTCAGATATAATAAAAAGATATTACCTAAATATAAGAAGTACTAACCAAATATATGTCTTTTAGATCTCAGAGCCTTTTGAAGAGCTGCACAGTCAATCCTATACATACATGTAGACCTCTGCAGATTTGTCCTTGGAACTGTGTTTTTTGGCACTTAAACAGCCCCTGTCATCCCCTCTACTTTTCCTCTTTTCTTTCTCCTTTCTTCCTCCATTTATACACACACACACACACACACACACACGCACACATTTCACTGTTTCAATCTTTGGCCTGTGTATGAAGTTATTGATAACTGTGCAAATATGATGTTCAATAAAATCCTTTTACTTCTGCAAACTGTGCTAGTTACAGAGACTGTTGGCTAATAAAAAAGCACCAGTGGTATTTGTATAGGATTGCTATCTTACAAAATCTTTCACAAGAGAAGGATGTAGTTCGTTTATTGAAGACAAATCTCTTTGAATCACACTGATTTTTGCTTGTTAACCCTTTATGTCAGGAGAGCTGTTCAGTAAAAGTCAAGAGATGACCTTCCAATATGTTCTTCTGTGAATGGCTAATAATACCCTGTTTGGAATGGAGGCTTCCTTCTGGGTGATCAGCAGGTAGATTAATACCTGTTGAACAGTGCATTAAAAATGGCATAGACCTGACAGTTAATTCATGTACAGGATCTAACATTCAGCTCTTGAAAATCAGGCAGCCCACTTCAGCCTGTACATTTGGTATAACAACAGGTTTAAAGGGGAGTAGATCATAGTGTAATGGTGAGACATGAACCAGATTTTTTTGTCTCTAATGCAACATTTTGTGTACAGCATGTGAAAAAAGTTTTTTTTTAAATATGCTCTAGAATGCAAACTGTGTCTGCTTGTTAATTTTTGCTGCAAATACCTAAGTCTGCCTTTTGACTAGGGATGAATACTATAGGTTTTTTATGATTACTATTTACTGTATTTTTAATATCCTAAATATCTCCCAATGTGTTATTTTTGGAGGATATATACTGCCTAGCAGCATCACCTCAAAAGAAGACAAAAATATTAATAGGAATGATATTGGCTGGTTTTAATTTTTATTAATCTGCTGACGAAATATTTAGCACAAAATGAAATGTCATGGGGCTAAACACACATGATTTATGTTGTTTTTACTTAATAGTTTGAGTTTAAAAGAGGGAACATAAACTAAACAATACTCAAGTATTTTGTTCTGACGTGTTTCAAATAATTTATTGTAAAGTTGACGATATTCATGGTTTAATAAGGACTTCAAAATAAAAAAAGTACTGAAAGATATGTATTTCTCAGTGCGGGTAAATTAAAGGGAAATCAAAATACACATATATTGCTGTTCGATTTTTTTTTTTTGTCGTTTTTGCTTTGAGGCCCAAATTAATTGTTTTATTTTTGATGTGAAGGAATAAAACCAATTCATTATTTGTAGAATTCTACTTATAAGGAAAATTCATGCTTTAATCCGTGTTAGTAGATCTAACAAGCCAGAACACCCAGCTAAGACGTTTAGCATTTTATCACTTTATGTGTTACTTGTATGTTCATTTAATAATGGTAGAAAACAAAATGGTCTCTTAATGTAAAGATCAAACAGAGAAAAGACAAGGACATGTCAGGTTGCCCCAACCTGGCAGCCTGTATAGCCTCAATATTAACTGCAGAAGACTGTCTCAGGTAGTGCAAAGTATTTAACTTTGTCTGACTTTGCTAAATTTCCCTGGGAGTAGTAAGAGAGCCAAAAATATGCTGGTAAGGACTATTAGGCATTTTTTTGAGAATAAATCATTTCATATAAGCCATCAAAATATGTGCTCCCTGCTACCTTCTATTGGATAAATAACCCAGACCACAGATCTCATGGCTAATTTCCCCACATCCTACCATATTTTTTACCATGCTTTATTACAAAGTTCTCACAGGTAATGCAGTTGCATATGGCATCACTCTTTTTTCCTAGTCACTTAATTGCATTAAAATAGAAAATACACTGAGATACTTGGCATTAGTGTCCTCTCTTACTTCTCAGAAAATAACATAAATGAGTTTACAGATCCTTGCCAGCAGTAGAAAAACGATGCTTTTTCTGGAACCAACTATGCTTCAAAGAGGGATTTTTGCTGCTCAACACATCTGTGTTGGCCCCAGTTAGTTTCCAAAAGGATGCACAGTTTGGCAAAAAAATCCTTTTCTACTCAGTGAAACCTTTCCTCAGCTGGATAGGTGCAGGCAAATTCATAATATATTCCACTCTTGTGGTTGACTAACAGATGTGCAGCAGCCTCCTTCAGATGTGGAAAAATCTGAGACATGAATGGGCTTACACTTTCTGCCCACATAACTTGTACTGTAAAGATATTCCTGTATTGACTTTCCTTTTAAAGGACATTAAGGGACTTTGGAACTAATCCCAGTTCATTCCTCAGATCTCTCAGGCTTTTGCCTTACCTTTAGACACACTCTTGCAATATGATATACTATACAGGTGCCATTATTGGTGTGGCAATGTAAAATTCCCACTCTTAAATAAACAATCTTGACCAGTCCCAGTTCACTGATCACTCTGCATGAGAAAGTAAAGGGAAACTGCACTTCAAAAGAGTGCTAATATTTCAAAAGTGAAGAGTCACACATACCCATAGGACCAGTGAGGTGCCTTATGTTGGGACCTTTGACTCTCCAGGCAGGCAAAAGTGGGGTGGGTTGTAAGTGGGGCAGAGATTTCTTGGTGAACAATAAATTCACTGAGCAATGTAGTTTGGGGGGTTATTTAGCTATCCATGGATCTCAGTGGTTTTGGATGGATTCAAGCTGGCTTCAAATGTGGGCAAAAAGAAAGATTCAGCTGTGGGAGCCTTGGGTTCAATTCCTTAATCTGCCTGAGGGTATCTGAAATCGCAGCTCCCATGTCCCAGGAGAGCACCTTAGCTGCTAGTCAGGCTTAAAGAGTCATTCACATTCTCTTGCTCAATTAATATTTAAATACATTATGGCAAGTGCCACTGCTCCCACAGGAGGGGTTTCGGGAGCTCCACACTTGAACACCTAATAGAGTGGTGGTTAGGCTGCTCTCCTGAGTGGCACAAGACCCTGGTCCAAACTCACTCTGTCTCATTCAGGATGATGCTGGAACCAGCACCTTTCTGGGGAAAGTTGTTCCAGTTTGCCTGGGGGTACCTAAATATGCATGGAGCAGAGGAAAGAAGGCTTTCTAGCACTGCAGATGAGATGCATTACAGAAGCGACTGCTGGGCTCCAGCCTCCTCCGCAGTGCCGCATACAAAATGGCTCAGCCCCTGGGGGCTGGCTAGCTTTGCTGGGACCTGCTGGTCAGTACAGTCTCCTGGCAGGGGAGGGCTTGGGATCATATGTCTTGGATGGAATAGAGGTCTTGCAAAGCTTGGGTGAATTTCCCACCAACTGGGCTATTAATTAAGGAACCTCTCTCTGGAAGAGTTGTGAATGTATCCCTTTCTTTGCTTTCATATTGTCAAAAGTGGGTCCAAACTACTGGGTTTGGAATGGAATGTTTTATATTGATTGAAATGAGATTGTGTTGTTTTCCTTCTTCTTTCAAAAAATACTCTTGCGTGGTTTTTTTGAGCAGAATATTTTTTGTTTAGTTCTTGGACAGTGCAAATTTATAAATCACCTTTTTGCATGCAGGAAATATTTGAATGAGTCCAAGCCTCTTAAATAATTGATCCTTGTACAAGTGCTGATTTTTTGGCAGTGTTCACCATATGGATGAAATTTATGCCTATGTGGTAAACCAAACTGAATTGCAACAGAAGAGACTGTCGATAGAAGTAGGTCTGGATGTTGTTGACAGGTACATTAATGAAGTGAAAGGCACTTCACCAGTTCCCTTTCTTCTTCACTCTGTCTCATCCAAGAAATGTCATGCCAGAAGCAGCAGAGATGTAGCACAGAGAGCAAATGGATGGTTCATCTCCAATTTCATTTTGTAGACTATTTTGTACTTCCAAATAGGGGGGCCAGACCCAAGGTTAGTAAGACATAATAAATTCTCTTTGCTGTACATCAAAATCCTCCAACAAGTCTCCCTTCTTTCTGGTTTGTCATGTTGTGTAACAATTCATTTTGAAATCCAGGTATCATTTCTATGGCATATTTTATGCAATTTAGTACATAAAATCTAATGAAAAGACAAATATTTCTGGTTTCTATAAAACTGAAATCCAGAGATACAATTGTAGTGTTGTTTTAAAATGTTTTGTGAGACCACAGTCAGAAGAACATGCCCACAGTAAGGGTCATAGATTTGGGGCAGAATCATTTAATTTATGAATAATATGTGTACTCTCTACATTGTTACCTAGGTCATGGTATAGCATTGATTTTTAAACAGAACTGCCATTGAAATCAATGTGCTGCTGTGCTTAAAAAATGGATGGAATATAAGAAATGCTAAGTGCATATCTTGCACTGTATAACATGCCTCATTTTCTGCTGTAAGACATATCCTTAAATCCTCTCTTTGTTTAAATTTACAAGGCGATGAAGTAAAGTTCTCATTTTCTCCCCTAATTTTTAGTTCATTCAGTGTAGTAGGAATAAATAGCTTTGTGCAGCATCTGAAAGTAGAATGCTTTTCATATTTTTCTGCCATTTACTGTACCTCTACACTTATTGCACATTCACAGTTGCATGACAGTTCCTACCAACATAATGAGACCCATGGCTGGACTGAGACATTATTAGAGATCTCTCTGAACTGGCCAGACAGCATATTATTATAAAATAATAAAAAAGTGTGTCATTTTTAACATGGTCAGTAAATAAAAGACAGTACTCTCTGGATGCCTGCTGATGTGAAAGACCAGAAATATTTCAGTCCATTGTGATTTATAATCGTCAAATATGTACGAATAATACAGATAAGATGAACTCCCTAAGCAGTTCAAGTGCTTTCAAACACACCGATTCTCACCTGATGACCTTTAGTTTAAAGGTGAACTGCAAAGGATTTGCTAAAAAAATTAGACTTGTGCCTTCTTTTGCTTCATCCTCGTGTATCAAACAAGTGTAATGGCTTGTATTTCAGATGGCTCTACTACCTCTTTTTTTTTCCATACTAAAGAGAAAAAAGATATAATTTCAGGTCTACTTTAATTTTGTTGTGAACTCTTGGAGCTCATGGAGGTGTTTATCAACCCAGAATTATAGGCGAATTTTTTTTTAAAAAATAATTGAAACAATAATTGAAATTAAACATTGTTAAAATGAAAAAACCCCAAAACTAACAATTACTATAGACAGACACAAGTTGGTGAAATTTGGGCTGTTCACGCATTATTGACTGTGAACTGTCCCTGAATACTCACAGTTAAGAGACCACATTTGCTATGCATTTGTACAAGTTCATGCACATGGAGTAGATTTCTGTCCTCATGCATTAGCACTATGAAAATAAGTAACAATAATAATAATAAAATCTAGAAAAATAGGAAAAATATTTCAAGAATAAGACTAACTTTTAGATATGGAAGACTGAGCCAAAAGAAAAGAAAGGTATTCAACAGTTGCTAATATCAAAAGCTCACAAAAGAAGGGAAATACCTATGACTGTTGAAGAGGTGACTAAAAGGGGATTTAGGGGCTGCAAGGCATCTCCTCCTTCTCATACCAAGAGGAGTGATGATCTTAATTACTTGTAAATAAGTCTTTGATTATTTCAATATAATAGTGGTGTGATTATTTTCCTATTCAAATGATAAGGAAACAGTAAATTGTCTCAAGACTTCTCGATTTTTACTCATGGCTTTAGTATTATAGCAAAAAATATGGCAATTAAACCTGCCAAATACAGATGCTATTAAACAGCACCAAAAATCTAGCTTAAAATTAAAGAACGTGTTTTTCTAATTGCAGGGTATTCGTCTTCCCCTAAAGATTAGAGTCACCCTTCTATGTCTTTCTGTAGTTGATCAGTAGTTAATAATAATTAGTGCTTTTTCCTAAAACATATTAAATAGAGTTGACAATGATTTCTCTGATTCTTTGCTTGGAATTTTAGTCAGTTGTCTCCTAGGCATGAAAGTCAGACCTGTTAAATGCTGATATGGTATCATGGGATTCATGATCAGAATTTTTGCTGCAGTGCAGCCCCTCATCCAGAACTGACATTACGTCCCACTCAGCAGTGTCAGGATCAGCTGCACTATCATTATCTGTAGCAGCAGCAGCAGTGTCTTCTGGACATAAAAGTTTTCCCATTTATTTCTATGGATGTTTTTGATTCCTGATGCTTGCATAATTGTTTGTTCCCTGTGATCACTTCCCCAAGGATACAGGAAGTATTAATATTAAACAGGAAATATCTTTTTTGGTTATCTTATGGAGCCTGTGGTTCAAAGACTTTGAATTCAATTTTCCATTATGCCTCAGATTGCTCAAGTGGCTTTCAACATGTCTCTTAATTCCTTTATGTCCTATTTCTAATAAAACTCCACCAGAAATCAGTGTATTTCTCCAAGAGAAGAGTAGTGACTATAGGACACATTCTAAAATGTGAATTGCTCAGACACTGTCTCATAGGGTACATACTAGTTTAAGAACTCTTAAGTCATGAGGAATTGCAAAACTACAGTAACGGCAGTGTCTGTTGCTGTGATTAAGTGTCTGCTTAATGGCAATTACATAATTTGTATGCATTTTCATCATGAGAAAGGCCTAATGGTACTGGTCTCATCAGGCTAAAGTATATCAGATCATTCTGGCATGGCTGCTGTCAACATTGTTTTTCTCTCTTGTTTTGCTCACTTTTTCAAAAACAGTGAGAAAGTATCCTTGTAGATAGATCTCATCACAGGAGGGGTGCCAACTTATTCTTGAAAGTAGTTCAATATTTTGAAACCCAAAAATATTCAAATTGCAGCCCACTTGACCTCTTTGTGATCCACCAGCGCATGATGACAGATGGCACATGTGGACATAACACTTCTTTTACAGCAATGTTTCTCTTTGCTTTGCCAGGCTTTGAGATAGGAAGTGTGTGATTGTGGTTTGCTGTCTGTGTTTCATGTGTGGATTCCTTGAGGAGCATATGCATTTCATATTTCATCACTCTGAGGTTTGTGGTGAACATCTCACTGTGGCATATGCTGTTCCTCTGTGCTGACCACCCTGTCCTGAAGGACATGTCCCCAGCTGTCTGTAACCTTTTTTTCAATTCATAGAAGGAAAGTTATGCTTTCCATGCAGCTGTCTTAATTTCCCGCATGTTTGTTATAGAGTATCTGAAATGTCTGGATTTTATGTGCAGCAGCCAACATGTTGTGAACATTCCTCATGTTACGGAAAAAAAAGTTTTCCAGGCTGAGTGTGGGTGAAATATGCTATGAGATCCAGAATCATGTACTACATTCAATTCCACTGTTCAAAACAGTGAATTCTGGGGAAAAGGCCATTGGTTTTGTTGTGGCCTTGACATATCTCAGAGCTGTCACAAACTCCTTGGCAGGATGACTTGTGTCTCTCCATGTCAATGACAAATATTAAGGTAAGCAGGACAATGACTCTGCCCTGTGATGTGATGATGAATGGAGTGATCATAGAAATCATAGGTAAAGATGAGGAGGAAATTTGTTTTCTGTCATTTTTGAATGTATCTTGTGTATCTTGTCCTTAGGTCCAGTACTTTTTTGGATGTAATGCATACCATAACATTGTATATTTTGTGGTTGTTCAGATGAGGTCTATGGATACTTCTGCTCCAATATTTGATTTCAGTATTCTGGTTGATATGTAAAAGAATGAAAATGTCAGATTTAATCATAAGATGGATTCTGTTTTCAATCACTATTCAAGGTGTTATCTGCCTTGTTTAAAGTGAGTCCGGAAAATTGTCTTTCCAAATGATCTTGTATTGCTGTTACTGCAAATGAGTTCCAAGAATGGAATGCAAAAGGTGTCCAGTGACTCTCAGCAGGATGATCACTTACTGTAGTGAGATCACTCACTGTTCCAGTACAGGGCAAATTTTACATGGTGGTTTTCCCAGTAACTACTTACCTATACATAAAATGTCATTTTTATTCCAAAACAGGGTACTTACTGACTTTTCCTACTTATCGACAGAATACACAGCATATGATAAAGACAGAAGTAGAGTTCATGCTGTAGAGAATGATGTGTCATTAAAGAATGGGATAATATAACCTTTGTCTAATGGTTTATGTGTATATCCATTTATAATGACAATACACAAATTCTTCTTTGAGTTCTTAATAATTACATTGCATATTCATTTTATATGTTTGTATTGAACGTAACTAAGCCACAAGTTTTTTTCATTTGAGTTTAAATGAACAAACCAAGACCTTTTAATGATCTTTTAGGTCTTGTATACTCAGGATGATTCATATTACATAATTTTATCATAAGTGATGCTTGTGGCATCTAATGATAAATTGCTGGTTCCCTCTCACAATAGGTAACAAGAAAAAGTGACAAGAGTTAGGTATACTTCTAAAAGCTTTAGCTTCTTGGCAAATATTACAATTAATGAAAAGACTAAATATATGTTGACTATTGTGACAGAAGTTTACAGATCACTGTGGCAAACCTCTCCAGTCATGCACCCCACGGTTTCTTTCTACATTCAAATGCCCTAGAAGAGAAACATCAATGGTGGAGTAGTTGAGGAAGATTTTATGTGAAGACCTATTGCTTAGTAACAGTTGATAGAAAATATAGACACAGAATGAGTTTGTTTGGAGTAGAGGAAAATAATTCTTTTGGGATTATGAACTTAAAGTTGAAGTTTGCTATTAAAAGCAAGTCAAAATAGCCAAAGTAGGATAAGTATGTAATTCACGAGTTTTAAGATTACATACCATTATATTAAAAGATCAGGAAAAGAAATTTTTGACTCAGCAACAAGTTTAATATCCATTTCTCAATGTTTGTTTAAAAAATGTCTTCTTTCTTTCTCCTTTGTATTCAGAGATTCTAGTCATTAATAAGATAGTGGCTGTTCAAAGAAACCATCAATATTTGATTTTGTTCCTCATGTAAGATTTTTGATTAACCTCCCCACACCCTCCTCCTCACCCTCCCCAAACAACAGTGCAGGTTATCTTGCATTTCTTTATCTATAAACAAACTTTAAATAAAAGTATGTTTGCTTCACTTAAATGTTCCATAGGAAAACGTCAAAAAAGGCATAGTTCCCTTTCACAGTAACTTTTAAAATACTTTTTTTCTTTCAAAATTTTTTTTTATTACATGTTTCTTTTGCCATTCTGAACATAATTAAAATGTATACTTAGAGGAATAACAAGATTTCTTACAATCTTAACAGATATATTTGAACAAATAAGATGTATATTTTTTATTATCCATATTGACCCTGGTTAATTGCTTGCTAATTTTTTCAGATGAAGGATTATTTCAACATATTATTTTACTTTGGGTGGAGACCAAAACCTCAAAGAGGAGTATTCTCTAGATTCTCATAGAATCTCAGTGGTTATACATATAAAACTGTTTGCTTGTTTGTTTGTTTGGCTTTGAGAGTTTTGACTGTTGGGCACAATGACTTGGTATTTTCTAGTTAGAAAATGTCTGGCTGTGACAAGGGACTTTTGGCTGGTGCATTGTGTTGTCAGCTCCTCTAAGTTGGATGTGTTGGCCATTAGTGCTCTAAAAAAAGTACAGGCACAGATTTCCTGCAGCACTCCTTGACAGAGTACGAAGATTTCTTTAAAAGGATGCTGTTCCTTGGGTTCACAAATTTTAGCTAGTTCTGTTTAGTTTTCTGTGTTTCAGTCTGGACATGGAGAGATTTTCTGTAGAAACCACCTATGCCAATTAAATAATAAATTAAGTAATTGCCATAGGTACACAATAGCTCTAAACTGCATTTGGTTTAAGAGTAATATCATAAAATTTATACAATTTCAAGAAGCTGTTTATTTTCCTTAGTTAATAAACTGTCTCCTTAACCTTACTCAAGAAAACTTAGGAGGACTTAAAAAGTAGCTTTTCTTCAAAGGTTTCTGTTTCATTTTTAAATTATGGAAGGGATGGAATCAGAGGTTTGTAACTTTTTTCTCTGTTATTGTTATAGGGCAGCTCTTAGTCCTTTGGCTTTTTAAGCTGCATTACACCAATCCACAAAATGTTTATGAAGATTATTCATATTTCCTAACAGGATGGAAATGGAAAGCAGGTTTGGAAACAGTCTTAAACCTAGTTATCTTCATCACCCATGCACTTTTGTATGTGTTTCAGTCATCTACCTAACATGTCCCTGTGAATTGTTTGATGTCATAAATTCACATTATAGCCACAAAGGTACTCAGTTAAATGAAAGGCATTTTAGCATCCTTGGATTCAATGTGGAGGCAGCATTCCTGGAAATGACAGTGACTCCCGTAATACCTACTTGTCAAAGTGCTAATTGTGTCTAGATTATGTCAGTGATGAGCTTTCTTGTACCCAGAGAGCTCTGAAGCTTGAGCAAAGGTTCTCTCTCAGAAAAACCTAGTAGGATATCAAAATAGTACTTCACCAACAAGACAGACACAGTTTTTCCAGAGACAGCGGCACAAGCAGAGCAGCATGGGAATCTGCAAACCTGTGGAAGAGCACCCTAAAAACCCAAGGGAACTTTGGTATTTATTTGGTATTGTTTCATGAAATTTCCTTCCTGCATGTCTGCACAAAAGGAAGCTCGAGTTATTTTAAACAGTTTGTTCATCTTGTGTTGGATCCTCTGATACACACATTTTGCAGGAGAGATCCTTGGAGTGATTATAGGACTATTGTTTAACCCAGCAAAACAGAGAGGGAGGCTAGGTAGAGAACTACTTGAGCAGAGAAACTATGTCTGATGTAAAATAATCTAATAAGATTTCCTAATCTTTTGATCAAAAAAGAAATATTTGGATGCTAAATTCTTGTTCTACTTATCAAATAAATAGAACACAGACATAAGAAAATCTTGCTGCTGTCTGTTGGTGATGCCTTTAGCCCTCAGTAATAACAGCTACACAAATGTGCGTATATATATATATATTCATGCAAAAACACACATATACTTCTATCCAAATACACACACACGAACACATACTTTAGAGATGTTTGGCAGTAATTAGTTTCATAACTCTGAGGTTTGATTTCCTACTAATGTGCAATGATACAATCAAACTTTTGAATAAATTATAGGCAAAATCTCTCTGTTGTCTAACATTTGACCTGGAGTTTCTGTAACCTGCTGTTTATTAAGACATACGGTACAATTAGGAGCTCTAAACACTTACAAGGATCTGTTGCCTGAGGGAGTATGTACACAGCATCCCCATTAAGCAATTTAAGTATTGTTAGCATCAGTTTTAGCTTCCATTTTTTTCACTTTCATTTCCTGTTCTAAGTACATACTGTGCAGCCCTCTGCATATTACATGATAGTGGATAAAGAAAAATTGCCAGTAGAAGCATAGTTTATTTGAAACTGCATTTTGTCACCAGTGGTTTCCCTTCCCCGATTGTATAACTGCATTCCTTCTGGCCATGAACAAAGGTCAGATGTTCAGAGTAATTTTATTAGATCTATCAACAGCCTTTGATACCTCACAAATGAGGGATTGCTGACCCGCCCGCTGTTGCTGCTTTGTGCTTTCTCTTGTGGATAGTTTAGTTTAATGTGTTGCTTACTTCTGTGTATTGTGGACTCAGATGTTAGGATGACTGGGTGTATAAAGCTCATTAAAGGCAAAATATTTTCATCCGGGCAGAATACTATTCCTGAGTACAGAACCTTGCCTCTGTTGTGTAAAATATGGGGAAATCAGTGTTATACCATGCAAAACTAATGGTAGAAGACTCCCTTTGAATTTTTTTCTTTGATAACAGAATGTCTCTTTTGAGTTCCTCTGACAGGAAAGCCAAATATAAGGGTCACTTCTGTAGCAGCTTCATAGATACTAAACTCTAATACCAGTACTGCAATCTAGTTGTTTTATGGTGGTATTTGGTGTAATGGTTAGGCTTTTCCTTGTTTCCATAAGAGATGTTTTTAGAGAGTTGGAGCAGCTGTTATCCTGCTTTTTAATTTTATTTGTAGATCATTTTTCTTTTGCTGTGGTTTGCTAATTGGACAGTTCTTAACTGTCAACTGTTAGAGAAATTTCTTTGCATTATGGCCCAATTGTGCAACAATGATTTCTCTCCATCTGCTATATTTCTCATTTCTAATTAAATCTGAGCACGGGCTCAAATGCATCCTGAAATGCCTCATACTGAACACAATTCATGTTAAGAGTAGGATATTAAATTAATGTTGACTAATCTGAAAGAGCCACAACTAAAAAGGCAAGACATTGACTGTGTTTTAAGTAAACCAACATAACCTGCAGCCCATATTCTGTCTCAACCACCTTAACACCTGATTTCCTACTCTGTGTTGCTTAACACAACTGTTCTTCGCAAGATATTTTATAGTTCCAGCTTTGGAACCTAATTTGTGCATATTAAGGTCATATTATGGTCTGTAAGGTCTAGGAGGCTTTTACTGGCAGATTCTCAAGTGTTTGTGTATTCAATCCTACAATGAAACAGTCTGTTCCAAAGTTTTGTCATTTGGGATTTGGTATGTCCTAAGATTTTGGATATTCTAGAAGTATTTCAGGTGTAACACAGTTACTGCTGGGGCAGACTTGGCTCCCTGCCAGCCAACATGCATGGATTTATTTTACATGGAAAACAAGACTTGAGGAGGGGACGGATGGAAAGGAAGGTAAGTTCATCTCCTGGCATCTCACTGCAAGATGTCATTAGAACAAAACTATGATGAATGCATGATACTTGAGAACAGCTCTGAGCCCTGTGACACCAGAACAAGTGCTAGAGTCCTTAAAGGGACTTAGAAGGTCCTGACTCATGTATAAACCACAAAAATCATGCTCTGAACCTATCTGTATGTACATATAAGCACCTAATACAGCCTAACCACACTGTCTATTTGTAAGACATTAAGCCCTCAGTAAACATAAAATGTTTTTAAAGCAAGAAATGTATTAATAGTGAAATTGCCAAAGAGGGAATTTAATACAGTAACCAAAAATTTAAATAGTCAGGAGTGAGTTAATGATCTGCCGTGCTAGGCTTTTAACCTTGAGGTTATGGAACAACAGCAGAGATTGGAAAGTGTTAGGCACATTGGCTCTTTTGGATCTGTATACTAAAGAAATGGAAAAACAATACTAGGGAAAAACATTTTTTCTTTTAAATTCATTTCAAGGCACTTGAATAAAAAACACTAGAGGCCCTACAATACTAAAATCATCGGTCTGCTAAAATTGGCAACTACATCTCAGCATCTGCTGACTGAGCTGACACACCCAAGGCATTCAATTATCTCACAACAGCCACACACCCTGTTGTGTTTTGGTTTGCACTTTATGCAGTCACTTGGTGACATTTAAATGCAGGCTAATTATAAACACTTTTCATACACAACTGTTCCAAAATCTAATTCCTATGCATATTCATGTTGAATCTGGTTTACATACAGAGTCATCATTGGAGTCACTGTGATTAAAAACTATGGCACAGTTATAGTGATTAGCATCCATTAGACTCACATCCATTATACAGTAGCTCTTGATCCTTTATAAATATTTTTTATTCTACATTCTATTTATTTTTCAGCATGTTATTTGATTAAACTTACACAAAAATAGATTTGTGAACTTTTTAGAATAGGAATTTGTTTAATTTACATTCCTTATATACAATATATATTTTAGCTGTTGCTTCTTTCTGGTTTTCCATTTGATAAAAAAAAGTCAGCTATTAAAGTTTGAAAAAGTGGCTTTTTTCTAAGCTAGAGAATATCACACTTTCAATTTGTTTTTACCTTTAAGCTAAATCACTACATATTGAATGAAAAACAATTTTTTTGTGCAACAGAATGCTTTGCAATTGATGCCAAAAAATAAATCAGCCAAATTATTATCTTTTGTCTTAAAACTTCTATAAATCAAGAGGCCCAGATGCATAGTTTAATAACACGATGCTGCAACTTTAACAAGGACTACATTTGTCTTTAAGTCCACGATAGTGAAAGCTTAATATGAAAAACTTTTGTCTAGCACAAGTGATTTGAAGATGTTTTGCTCCATGCATGTGAACTCAGCAGGTGATTCTTGCCTATCTTTGATGTCAAACAGCACAAAACTTCAGTGAGTAGTAGCTTCAGAAATGCAATAGACATAGCTGAGTCTTCATATGAAGCTCATGCTTGAACTACATCAGAAGAACTGACATCTATTATGGTGAGCAAAGACAAGTGTTTGAAAAGAGATTCAAACAGAAGTGTCAGAATTTACAGTGCATAGTTTTATATAAGTTGATTTTAACCAAGCATATCTCTATGAACTCTGCAGGATAGAAAAGAAATTTCAAAAGGCAGAGAAATTGTTGTCATCTAAGGGCATGGAATGTTTTAATAGCTTAAGGAAGAACATTTCTGAAAGGTTATATGGTGATCCATTTACTTTGACTGAGTAATAAGGCTCATCATTGTCACGGTGAGGTTTTTAACCCTTAGAACAATGAAATGTTCCAAATGTATTGCTAGAATTAAAAAGCTGAGAGTAATTGGCTCTTTCAGAGATTTTTAGTCTCTTCAAATACACATTTCACATTAAGAGATATGAATAAATAACATGCACTTTTTCAGTCACCATATGTCTGACCTGGAGTTTCTGCTTCAGTCTAGACCAAGACATACCTTAGGCTAAGGACTTGCACTTATGTATTACCACTTTTAAGGGAAGGGCATTTAGACAAGAGTTCCATTAAAGACCATTACACTTGTTTATTGTCTTTCTTCCATTTATTAATTTTCTTTCCTTGTCCTGAATACGTACATCCCCACTGCATTACATGGCACAGGAAAAAAATCCCTTTGTAGAAATGTAGTTTGTTTGAAACTGTGTCCTACAGGCTTACTTACAGCAGTGCTCTGAAACTATCCCCTAGGAGTCTAGTGACACAAAACAATCTAATTGTTCTTCTGGAAATGCTACTTCTTTTGTTAAAAACATGAGGGGGGAAAAAGGCTAATAATAATAATAATAATAATAATAATAATAATAGGAAGAACTCCAAGGCAGAACTCCTTGGCTGAAGCAAAAAAATCTAGAAAATAATGAATTTTCTAGCGGGTAATCCATGATATGTCGGAATAAGATTTATTTTTAGGTTTTCTTGATTTGCAAGTAAGGGGAATATATGGGGAGATAGTGGCTTAATTATTATGATTTAAAGTTTATTGACTGATTTTTAAAATTTATTTCTCTACTTTCTATAAGTATATAAAATCTCTAGCTTTTAGGGGAAAAAAATTTAAAAAGATCAATTGAATTGATCTTTGTCTTCACTTTGGACTATAAGTCTTTAGAGGCTAATTTGTTTAAGGCTCTGAAATGTAGTGCTGTATTTTTTTCAGATGCCTCTTCATTCCATGAAAGAACTAATAATTTAGTTATAGTATAAATAAGTTAGTCCATACTACATTTACTTGGAAAGTCATTTGAAGGCATCTCACACTGTATTGAGAGATACTTGAACTTCCTGCCTGGCAAGCACAACTTAAGTCTTAATTTTTTACTATAACATATATTTTCCTTGTTGTCTTTTCTTTTTGCTTACATCTGTATGTAACATAAGGTACAAGAAAGAGTTGTGAAATTCTTCTGTACCTAAACACCTTTTTTTTATCTAGCAGGCAAAATTATGTAGTAATTAAAATTATTTTGTTTTAGAATAAAACATTAAACACAAATTTGGATCAAAATACATATCTGAACTGAGATATGATATAATATTTTCATATGTTGCTAGCTAATCCTTAGAATGTTCTATTATTTTAACATACTGAAGTCTGTGTAAAATGCAGCAAGAGGTTTTGAAATGTTTTGGGCCTGTTTGAAGATACTGTTTTACTTTTTTGCAAGATTCCTCCTAGTTATAACTAGTTTGGACCTGAGACAGGAAAATGTACAACATCTTTAAACCATGGAAAGATTTTTAGAAAGTGAGCCTGACCCCAGAATAGGTTGATTGATAGGGTCTCAAGATAAAGCCCATCACAGAATTTCATCCCTTTCCCTCTCAGGAAAACACAAGCAAAAAAACCCTTAAATGACTTTATAGGGATATTTTGCAAAATAACACCAAGAAAGAAAAAAATTACACAGATGTCATATACAGCTCCAATGCTATGTGAAGTCTTAGTTCTGGCTTAAGGCATGCAGGTTTGAGGAGTAATAAATTGTTTCTAAACTTAGGTAGTAATAAGAGTGTTTTTACGACAAGACTTTCTATACAGAGAGGAACGTGTTGTCGCATTGTTGTTTTATCTTTGTGCTAAAACATCACAATTTCTTTTTGGCAAATGCTCTCTTCCTAAAAAAGCAAGGCTCGCTGATTAGAAGTTAATTAATTTAAAACATGTTGGTTGGAAATTCTGTTATGGGATTAACTTCACAAAACTACCAGAAGAAGATAATGACCTTTCTGGACAGCCTCTGAGTGGGTCGAGGAACACATGGGATTTGTCCCATCCTTCTTCCCAGGCTGGAAGACATTTCCTGTATCCCTGGAAGGGTTCCTAACCACCATTTTATAAGATACCTTCAGAAAGGCTGTTCTTCACCTTTCTTCTACAAGTACTTCATGTTATATGGAAGAGTGAAGAGATTCATTTACCTCACATATACACATTCATAAATGGTGTGCTTAGAGAAAGAGGGACTGCTCTGGCACTGTTTCAGTGCCCTTTCCTTGGCCTTTGTGTGCTTCTGAAATAGAGACTGAATACAATGTACCTGATTAACATTTTCCCTTATAAACCAGCACAGTTAAACAATTAAGTGCAATGTAGCTGATAGCCTTACTTACTCCATTAATGAGAGACACTTTCTTTCTAACAGCAGTTATTGAGAACTTTCTAGGCTATCTAAAATTCAGTAGGTGATGGATAATCACCAAGCCTGTCCTTATGGATATAATGTCTGTTCTTTACGCAAATGGTAAACCAGGAAACCTTGCCATAAAAGTCCCCAGGGAAAAAGTTCCCCCTCTTGGACTTGAAATACTGGTCTACTGGTTTTCTGGAGCTTTCTAGAATTATTATGGTGCTATCTGATGTACTTATTGCTGTCTTGGAGAGCCCTGGATGACCAAATACCCTTCAAGGGGACACTGTACTTCAGTTCAGGAGTGAAGATAAATAGAGAGTACATCATTAACTAAATCCAAGTCATTGTCCTGGATTCAGGCAAACAAAGATATTCAAAAGCCTCCAATTACAGGAATGTCACGCCTAAAAACTACATATCTTAAAATGAAGTGTTCACATTTCACTATTAGGCCCTTTCCTTTTTAGTAGACCACATCTTCAAGTTTTATTAAAAATGGTAATGCTATGGTCCCATGCCAGCTGGCACGCTGTCCCAGGCACTGAGCAATCTTCTGCCTGCCTCGAGTGCGGGCGGACGGAGACTGACCGTGGCGCCAGGGGGCCTACGAAGCACCTGTTCAGTTTCGCCTTGGCCACTGGTGGCGAGGGCGCACAAGCAGGTAGGAAAAAGGCGGAGGGACTTCCATGCGGGGGAAGGGGTTTATTAGGGAGCAAAATTCACAGAGAAAAGCTGAAGCCATGTGGCTTCCAGGGAGTCTTGTACTTCCACGATTGGGGCATGGAAAACACACAGTAACCAATGGAACATCGGCCAGGGGGTGTTACCGAGGCGGGGAGAAGGGATTACAGCAAATGGGAGAAGGGGTAGGCGGGGAGGAGTAACAAGGACCAATTAACAACCGAAGAACATAGAACTCTCTGGAAATACAACCAAATATGAGGAATAAGGGGAGGGGAGGGCTGCGGCCAATGGCAAGGCACGGATTTACGTATTTTTCACAGCCTTTTGAATGCTCAGGGCTTTTGGGCTGTGGCAGCGTCAAACCAATGGACCTTTGGGTCCACTTGATCCAGCCAACCCTGGCTTTGGCCATGGTTCACCGCAACATGGTAACATGCTTTAAATGTCTATTAATGTATGTCTAATTATAATGGAAGGCCTATAAAAATCCTTCTGACAGCCACATAAATAGCGAAACAATTATACTCAGTATAATTGCAATGAATACTAATAATGAAGTGGATCTTAGAAACAAAATTGCAAACAAGGATATTCATCTTAATCTATACTGGGACAAATCATTAAAAAATTTCTGGAGCAATTTTTCATAAAATCAGTGGTCAATTTTGCTTTAAAACAGTGATAAAAGCTGGGCCAGAATACTTTCAATTGTTTATGCGAACACCTTAAACTGGAAACCCATGGAAACTTTTGTTTTTAGAGGGAAGGAAGTTTAAAGATCAGCACTTGGGGGTGAATGTGGGAGATAGTTATGTTTTGTCTACCTGCATGTCCAACAGTGATTCTCTTGAAGTTGTGTCTAGAGCAGAGAAACATTTAAAATATGTGATGAAAAAATGTACTGCATGAAACATTAAATGAATTTAGCAATAAATAAAAGAGATATTACTAACAAAACTTTTAAAGTAAAATCAGAAATGAATTTATGAATAAACAAAGGAAATTAGTGGGTGGTTATTTCTGATGTTGGGGATGCAGGGTTGTTGTTTTGGGTTTTATTTTTCTGGTTTTTGTTTGTTTTTTTTAATAGTGTTAAATAACTCTAACTTTAGAGGTCCTTGACACAGATATCTGCATAACAAAGAATAGTTTATATAGTTTATATTCCCTCTGTAATCAGTGTAAAGAAATACTAGTTTTAGAGTATGACTAATCCTCTCTCAAGACAGTTACGAAATATAAGTCAAATTAATTACTCTCCAGAATATCCATTTCTCTCCATGAGCATACAAGGACTTCAGTTGCTTAACTCAAGTGGAGAACAGTAAGTGAGATCAATCCCACTCTCTATGAAACAAAAGGAGAGCAGTGAGTCCTTCTGGACTTTGGCTGAGGATTGAATGGCAAGACCATGGGAAAGGAGCCTGATTGCAGGGGGAAGACTCTTGTCCATGTGATGGTATGTCCTTCTGGAGAGAATTTTTGTGAGCCTTCTGAGGTGAGAGGGACTTGATTCTTGTCTTTCCTAAAACCAAACAATTTGAGCCAACCATATATGAAATGTAATGGGAGAAGAATTGCACTTTTAGTCTACACATTTCAGACTGTTTTGGTGGGTTTTCTGCTGGACTTCAACTTTGTCTAAACACAGTTGAATTATTTGCATAGAAATAGCTACTGAAATGTTAGGATATTATTATTATTCCAATGCCATTATCCACTCCAAAACGCTAAGGCAGGAATGTCTCTTTTAAGAACAACCACCTAAAAGTTAGGCATCTAGTCTGCTAGGTTTAAATGTCAACAGACGTACTCCCCTACCGTAAAATAGATATTTAGATAGCTGTAATGACTTGCTTTCCAAATGTGCCCATCTCTCACCCAACAAAAGTTCTGTAGGAGTTTCATATCAATATCTATTATAGTATTAGATGAATAATTTTTAGCTGCATTTAAAGAAGAGGAATGAATCTTTAAAGGAAGTTAATGAAAGCTAAGGTTGCAAAGGAAATTTTTTATGGGTACTTACTGTAGTCTTCAGAGCCTTCTTCCCCCAATTCTCAATGCTTGCACGATGATTGTTCCCAAAAGGTTTATTTTGGGTTGTGATATGAAGGACTCCATTAATTCTGTATTTACTGAAATTTTTATTGTTATCAAGGATTTTTCATTATTAATAGTAACAATACCATTAACTATGTCTTTGTTATTCCTTAATATGGAGAACAAAAATTAATAATAATATAGTAAGATGATCATTATTGGCAGTTTTAAAGCAAATGCAGATGTTCAAGACATTGGTCTTCTTTTAAAGGATCTGTAAATATTATGAATGATCAAATATATATTCAGTAAAAGAAATATTTTTTCATTTCATTTTTTCTTCAGAAAAATTCTTTTTCTGAAGAAAGACTGCTGACCTAAGCAGTGAACCAAACAACAGGTTAAAAAAATGAGCTTGGTTTTATCTTTATCTACATTATTGAATTTTGTCTATGGCTTTGCAGTAATTTGGGAGATTGGATTAATTATGAAATCAGAACATTTATTTAGATATACTAAATAGAAATAAAATAAGGAGCTGATTTGCATGCACAAATGCCAATTTTCACACTTAAATAAGCAATTTCAGTTTTTCTTTATATTGAACTAACTGTATATTTTTATGAATAATATGTCCACAACATTTATCAGTGAAAGACTGTTAACATTCATCCAAACCAAATATGCTTTCTTTTCAGTAGTTACACAGTATTATATCAGAATTTACAAATTATCTTTTATTGTAGTAGAATTTATTCCACAGCTGAAATTCTGCATATCAAATGTTTGGCCAAAGAATTTTTACCAGTAAGTTTTAAGCAATTGAAAATTGAAGTTTACAATGGAAGTTTCACTACTGACTTAGTGACAGAAACATGAAGATCTTATTATAATTTAACATGCAGAATGAACCTCCATATATCTGTGGCAAATACAGGCTGTGCCGCCTCAAGGGTTTGGCATTTTTAGATAAAAAAGAATCAATGTCATTATACACAGTCTCTCTAGAGCATCATAATTATTCTGCATGCATACAATATTTATTTAAAACTTAAAATTAAACTTCAAGAGGTGGTCATTTGAAAGCTGGCAGTCAGTGAACGGATTCTGTCTTCATAAAAAAGAGAATATTTCTTCTAAAAGTTAAGAAGTAGATCAAAACGGTCTTTCCAGTAACTGACACTTTAGTCATACAGATGCTTTTTATGTGTCAGATTTATTAATAAAGAAGGTCCATGGGAATGAACAGAAGAAAATCTTGAGGATATGAGTGTCAGTTTTTGATATGTCAGGTATAATTTTGTAACTGTGATTTTTGGATAGCAGTACACACAGAGCATTGTACTGATGTTTGTGTACTTCTTTGTACCATTTCATTTGTGATGACTGAGAAAGAAGATGAGGCGGAGATGTTTTGATACAGGATTGAAACTTGAAACTGCAGTCCTTCAATTTGAACAGCATTCCTTTTTCATCTTTCTTTTCATGTTACCTTTTTAACTTTTGCCACTGATGTAAAGAAAAAAAGAAAATTTGAAAAGATGCCAGGTGTTGGTTCTTATCTAGGTGAAAGATCACAGAAATTGAGAATAAAGTATAGTTTTATTTTGTCATCATAACAGAATTATGAGACAGATCAAGTAGTTGTCAACAACAAGTGTTTGTCCTCCTAAAGCCAACACAGAGTAATTTAAACTGTGATATCCCTTCCTATTGCTCACAGAAAATATGCACATTATTATAATTAGCTGAAAGTGTAATATGTTGCTCCTGCTATTCTGCAAATAGCATCTTCTTTGGCTGCTCTTTGTGTACATTGGAGGTATTTTTAACTTATCAAAGTGCATGCAGCAAAGAACTGCAAAAGAATATCACAGTGCACCACCTGAAGAAAAGGAGTGCTCTTTTTTCCTTTTTTATGTTATTCATCTTACAGAGCATGTTATGTTAGAAGAAGGAAGAAGTGCAAAGTCCTTGTTTTTCAACAAATTTCTGTCAGTTGGAAGCTTGATTTCTTTTGATTAGAAAAGTGCTTATAAACAATCCCGTTATTCATGGATTTATTAATACACATCAAGGATGGTGTTTCAGTATCGAACAGCAGTACTCAAGATTCTGAAGTCAGGCATCTGCTTAAGGGTTTTATTGTTTCAACTCATAAACAGAGGCAAGGGCCAGCACTGTAGGAATTCCAGTGATCTGAAACCTGCTCCTTCATCTGTAAGCAAGAACAGCATGAGAACAAGAAAAGTTCCTCTCATTACCCAGTAGATTGCTACAATTAATGTTTGAATGCAGTGAAACTGTTCACTATGGTGCATCAAAACTGCTACTTCTCTTGATATTCCTTAGGATTTAATTCTTAATTTTCTCGTGCACCTTGTACAGAAGTTATCCCTTGTTTAGCTTATGAGAATTTCTTTTCAGAAAAAGGTAATAAATGCATTTTAGAGTTGATATTTTTCCAATTTTGTTGATTCTCAAGGCTCTTCCTGCTTAACTCTTAAACTGTTCATGCTTCTCTATGTGGTGCTGCTTCAAACACGTCTACTTTTGTAAACATCAGTCAGAGCCCAGCTGCCCTGTATACTTAAGAAATGTCAAAGTTCCTTCCTTCCTTCCTTCCTTCCTTCCTTCCTTCCTTCCTTCCTTCCTTCCTTCCTTCCTTCCTTCCTTCCTTCCTTCCTTCCTTCCTTCCTTCCTTCCTTCCTTCCTTCCTTCCTTCCTTCCTTCCTTCCTTCCTTCCTATTCCTTCCTTCCTTCCGAATTCCTTCC
>NW_008237919.1:1429993-1463407 GCF_000691975.1 Corvus brachyrhynchos | reverse complement strand
TTCCTTCCGAATTCCTTCCTTCCGAATTCCTTCCTTCCTTCCTTCCTTCCGAGATACAGCAGTCTATTAATTCACTTCAGTCTTCTAACATACAAGGTATCTGTTCCTTTTATCTGGCTCTATCAGCCAAACAAAGATAAACACAGGGGGTGTCTTGGAAATTTCTTAAAATTGCACCAGGCTACTGTCATGCCTCCTCATAATCATCTGTTTTTCATAGGACTTGAACACAAAAAATACTGAGAATTAAGCTTGGATACAGACAACCTTTTGCTGTACAAAAACTCAGATGATACAGTCTGATCAGTCAAAGTGACTAAGAGGAGCATCATGAGGTCCCCACACAGCCTACAGAACTGATACAATGGATATTAATCATGGGATTGAGCAGCACTTACAAATTTGCAACACTTATAATCATTTAAAAATAAGCCATTCAGCCTTTGCACGTGTGCAGTCTTTCCCCAGGCTCAATTCTTCAATCCTTCAATTCTTCCCTCTGGACATATGGGGAGAGTTTGCCATTCACCAGGGAAATCTTCTGAGCCAGCTGCTCTTTTCCATGACTCCCTGAAGAATGCATGGCCAATCGAAGCTGCTCTGCAGTTCTTATTCATTCTTTAATGCCTGCTTCTCATTTTTAGGAGCCCAAATGCCTTTTCCACTTTAGCCCTGACTCAATTTCAAGATTATTTAGTCTCTGGCAGTGATGTAGGTGAGTGAGTAAGGAAGTGCCCAATTTGTGTTGTCACACGCAAAATGAGTTTCTTTTGGCTCTTTGGAAAGCAAAGTCCCATCAATTTTGGCTCTCTGCTTGCTCCCTCTTCCTTCAGCTACTTAAAAATTTTCCTGGCTATCCATCCCATCTTGACTTCAGCTTCCTAGGCTGCCAGGGAGGGAAGGCTTGACGCTATAGGCATACTCATCCTTTTACTTGGTGTGGGGACTCACAGGAATCTGCTAGAAGCAGCTGGGGCTTCAGTACCCTCCTTTAATGTAACTCACTTATAGTAATTAGTACCTCTCCTGCTCTTTGGATGTATAAAAGGTGATTACAGGGACTGCACAATACACCCCCCAACAGCACCTGTTTGCATGATGAAATGTTTAGAGGGTAAGAAGTCAATATAGCTGAAGGAGAAGGAAAACTCTTCATGGATCCAGCTCCTGGTGGCTCTTAGGTCACGGTAGGTGCTGACCTGAAGTTTACCTTTCTGGACATTTCCCATACAAATAAACATAACTGAAAATGAGAAAATCAAAGCAAACTCTGAGATAAAGAATGGCAAAGATATCTTGGAACAATTTCAAATTGTTTTAGGAAACATGAATTTCTTACCTGGGAGGAATTCTGACCTACTCCTTGAATGAAACCAGAACTGCTTGGTCTAATTGTAATGTCATCTTTAGAATATCTGTGCCGGTGTGTGGGTGTGTAACTGTAATCTTCCTGGCTTTGCCTTGCTGACATCCCTGCCAGTCAGCAGCTGCACATACCAGCCAGCCCTCTTTTGTGCCAATCTGGTGGTGAGTGGTGCAGAAACATTTTAATTAATGTTGAACTTCTCAAAGTTGAAGTGAAAACAATTACAGCTCAATTTTACTTTGCCTCCTCACTTTCACCACTTATATTCTCTCTTCCTCCTCCCTCTCCATTAGAGGGCTTCATTTCACAGACTGTGAATTATAATCTAATTATTATATTTTAAAAAGGCAGACAAGGCATTGTTTCTTCGTATTTCAGTTAAAAAGCTCTGAAATTACAAAGGAAAAGCTCTTTCCTTCTTGAGTGCCAGAAGCATAGAGTCATTCCCATCACAGACATCTCATTCTTCCCCATCTGTGACTTTTTTTCTTTCTTTTTTATACAGAAGGGATCACATCTTTCCCTTAACAACTGTTTGCACACCAGACTCAGAGAAAGTTCACAGCACACATCACATGTACATTGGATATGTAAGTGATCTGTAGCACAGCTAATTAGACCTAAATTCTTGATTTACTATTTATAAAACAAAATTGATTATTACTTCATCAACAACATTTAAAGCATCATTAAGAGAGGTCTGCTCCAGCAGCCTCAGGTTAAATTTTTTAACAAGCACTTTAGTTGCTAATCTGTGTTATTGCCAACATATGTAAACTTCCTAATGCTAATTGCATTCAGCTGTGAATCAAACAATGTCTAATTCTCTTCAGGATTAATTATGCACATGTGCTGCCTGCATTCCTAAACATGGTTCTCATAAATAATAAGAGATATATCTAGGCAGATGGGATTTTTCCAACTAAATGATCTGTTTATCATGAATAAAACAATTGACATACACAAGACTTCTAATGCAAAGTCACCACAACATTCCCATGTTTTTTAATCATAAATAATTGCTGTGACAGTTGTTTGTGTGAACATGTTTTTGTACAGCCAAGCACTAAGAAGCATGTCCTTCGGTAAGCACTCTTACCTTTGTGTGCACCTTTCTTTCTTCTTTCTTTTTCATCTTTTTTGATTTGAAGGTGCATAACAGAGTGGTTTATATCATGCGTTTGATGAATGAACTAAAGTCTCCACTAAATGCACAAGTTTTGTAAGCCCCAGGGAAATCTGGTTTAAGTACAGTGCAGGAAAAATTGCTAAAGTGTTATGTATTCTGCTTGTTTCAGGAAGACGCAATGAGTTTCTGGCATCCAGAGCCAACCTTAGCAGTATCTCTCTTTAGAATTTCTCTTTTATTAGTCTAAAAGGGCTGATAATTAACTGAACTTGTAAAATTAACTTGAAAAATAACTTCCAATGCTGAGTACATGGCAAGTAGAAATAACCATTTTAAAATTACATTTGACAGCAACAGAAGACATTTTCCTCTAAAAAGGGGAGACAAAGGTTTTCTATCATTCCTTTTAATGAAGATACCTTCTTTTAAATAGAATTTAAAATCTAGCTGCAGCAAGCAACTCCATAGCATGTCTCTTCTCATACAACACAGATGTCTTGGTTTCCACTGAAAAAGTCTTACATAGAAAATGCATCAGAATAGCAAGAATTTGATACTAGTAGAGGCTTATAAAACTATACTGTTTAACTCTATATTATTGCATCCATTATTTTCAGTCTTACTGTGGAATGTTTTAAATAGCCCTGATGATTTAGCTGATTTGAATTTTATATTGGGTCAGTATCTTTTATTTCTTTTTTTTTTTCCTAAAACAAAAATTGAAATAGCATGGTATTAAAGAAAAGTAATAGACTAATAGCTTAAGTGTCTGAATCTTTCAGTTTCGCAATAGGTGGGACACACTTAACCCCTGGCAATATGCCCTTAAAACTTATTTTTCAGGTGCCAGATGTTGATGTGAGAAAGTGGTTGAACACCTGTGGCTCATTTGGCTTCTCATTTCTCAGTTGAGTCTGGTAAGAAAGGTTATCAATTGGTATAATGGTTTTTATAATAAGAACACCTGTCCACTAGTCACTATACCTAGATCATCAGCTAATTTCTAAAGGCCATCAAAAACTCAGTTGGTTATCAGTGATGACCTTTGCTGAATTTCAGTTGGTGACACTGAGATGAAAAGCTATGCTAGTCAGTGAGTCAGTCTGCCCTCGGCTCAGTTTGGGCAAGATAAAACTTGATGAAGCTATGGCTTATCTGTGTTAAAGTGAGATTCTAACGTGACAAAATGCTTGATAATCTGGAAAACTGGAAAATCTGGAAAAATTTAAAATGTTTACATATCTTGAACAGCTTTATTACAAAAGGAGACATTTTCTGGTCTTTGAAATTAGGTAATTCATGATGATAGCATGAAAGAATAAAAGCAACTGAAGAACTGAGAGAACTGAAGCATCCAACTGTTTCTCAGCAGTGGAGACTGCAAAAAATATGTTTAACAGTGTGAGGTGCTGTTCCAGAGTGTGAAAAGAGCATGTGGGTAGAGTGCTACCATTGGGTAAGCGTACAATTTTCAGGGTAGTTATTTCTTGTTTGTTTTTTTATACAAAGCCTAGGAGCTATGCTCATTTAAGTCATTTGTAAACAGCTCAGGTGCTCATTTACAAAAGAAAAATGCCTTTCAAGTGTTGAAAGAAGTCCCAAGCTTATGTTTAAATGAGATTTGAACTTTCAAGTAGAGGTGATTTCACTTGCATTTCTGAAATTTAAAAATTAAGTAAATCACTTTGCCATTAAAAGAACCAGATGATACACCTGAAAGGTCTTGGACCCCTAAAGATATTTGAGTTGTTGGACCTACTTACCACTGGGCTGCTTCTCAGCCTGTGGTCCCCTCACAGGGAGACTGGCTACAGCCTCTTGTTTTATTTTGGATATGGAAATTTGGTCCCAGACAGCATGAGTGACATCCTTCCACTGAGCAAAGGTGATGTACAAAGAAGAGATAAAGTGTTAAGTGGGGCAAAGTACTATCTTGTTTATCAGTCAACAGTTAGAACTACCTACCTTTTCCTCTCAATTCCATCATAAAGACCTAAGTTAAACTTAGCTGTCAGCAAAATAATGTAGTTCCTGACAAGCAATTCAAAGTAATTTAAATAAAAACATCAACAAAACAGTCCACTGGCATTTTTGCTAGTTTTACTTGCCCGCAAAATTAAATAATTTGGTTCAAACTGTTCATCTGTATCCTGAAGTACAATTGTTTATGGGTTTAAAAAAAGGATTGTTGCCATCATGTAATCATCTTGGAAAATATGAACTGGGCTCCTTTCAGATGAAACTAAACTGGAACATGTTCTCCAAAAGCAGGCTGAAAGTACACTTAGTGCAAACAGGTGCTGAACCCTTGAGCTAGGCAAGGACCAGTCTAAATTTACTTCCCACTGAAATATTTGCAGTGTGGATGCTAGATCCTCTACGGCAGCTGTTTTGCAGACGTGCTGCAAGGCTACACTACACTAATCCATACACAGCCCTGAAGGCCATGAAGTACACTATTCAGCAAACGCTGAACTTCTTTGAAAGTCTATGTGCAAGAGCGAGAAGAGCAGTTCACAGACTGGGATTCCAATCTGTGTGGTTAAGTGTAGGTGTCTTAAAGACAATTCAACCAATCCTTTTGAAAATAGGTAGCATCTCTCAGAGACTGAAATATTATCGTTTCTGATTTAAACATTTTCATGAAAGACTTTCAAAACTGTATTACAAAAGGTGCAGAGACTAGCAGACTCTGAATGGGGCTCTGGGAGGCCCTGGACTGCTCCCTGACGAAGATAAGATAAAGTAACAACTCAGGGCTGGGGTCATTCACAAAGCACAGGCTTAACACCTCAGGAGTGGAGATGACGGCCCCAGGGCGATCAGCTGCCAGGCTCGCACAGACCCCCTGCACCAAAGGGTGGAGGGAGAGGCTTTGGGTGTGTGTTGGAAAAGGCTCTGGTCAGAGGTGCAGTGACTGCCCATCCTCCAACTGTGCAGAGGAGCCCAGCTGAGGGCCTCCTTCACTGGGGGAGAAGCTGCACCCACAAGAAGGACAGAGGGGGTGTCATGGCCTGTCAAAGGCCCCCCAGAGGGGTCCCCAGACCCTGCACCAGAGATGATGCAACAGACCCTCAGTGTTGCAAGGGACAGTGTCAAACTGGCCCCCTGCAGGGGAGGCATGTGGGTGGGTGTTCCCACCTGGCCCAAATGTATAATAATCCACGAGCAGACCAGATGGAGGGGAGCAACAAGATGTCATTGGGACCCTCGGATGCGTGATATGCTTCCACCTAACCCCTGTCACCTCGCCCTGCCCCCCCCTCCCCTTTTTTTTCCCAATTTCTTTCTTTTCTCTTTCTTTCTCTTTGCCTCTTTTACTATTAAAAAAAAAATACATCAACTTTTTGGCACCAACATCTAACTTTGTTTGGTTTTAATCTTGTTTTTGGGTATATTTTGAACCTTCAAAGTTCTTTCCATTTTATACACAGGGACATAATTTTCTTCGCCCTTCTGGGTTTAAACTGGATCGCAACAGTATCATAGGCAAAATAGACCTTGACACATTTTTATTTGTCTGAAAGAAGTTCTAGAAGATAATTTCATTGTTAATTTAGCACAAAAGTATAAAATTGTCACGTGAGTACGAATGAAGGTGGAAGGTACCTTATAAAAATTAAGAAGTCGTACTCTTAGACTGTGTCTGTGAATCTCAACAAAACAGGACAAGGGAGCCAGTGAAGGCTCTGCATGGATGGTCTTGGACCCTGTTTGACCCCTCCTGGGTTTTTAGGCTGTGCTCAGCGGAGCTGCCGGGATGAGGCTTGGCCACACCCCTGGGCAGTGTTAGTGAAAAGGCACCTGGATGGGCTCTCCATTTCCCACAGTCCTCCACTCCTGCTGCAGCTAGCTTTTGTGTCTTCCAAGCTAGGTGCCTTTGTGCTGCTTTCCATAGCGTGGAGGCGCATGGGCTGCAACACACTGCACAACAGGTTTCAGGTCATATGAGCTTAAAAATATGCAAGATATAACAGCTACATTTTAGGACCATAAAAGCAATACATGAAATTTGGTGGAGGCACAGGCCATTTTCACCTTCACTGTGGTTTGACTTGGTGTTTTGCCCACGGCTTTATTCAATCCAAATGTCCCCTGCATTAAAAAGTGCAGAGCCATAAATAAAACTAAGAGAAGAAAAAGAGAGAATTTCAAGTCTTAGGTATTTTGCATAATAGTTCTCCTAGAAAGGTATTTTACCATTGTAGTGTCTCCATTTCATTGTTATTGTTGTCAATTACAAATATATTATTGTCTGATGTGGTTTTTATTTCCTCACCAATGAATAAAAGACATGGTGTTTGAAAAGGAATCTCTATACAGGGTGGGAGGAACTTGAATGTTTTCTGAACAATTGAGGAGGGAAGAACATCTGTTTCTGCATTTCGTTTTGCCTTCTCACATTAAAACATGTTTTGAAGAACCTAGTGGGGTGCTGAAAACTGGAGAATTTTTATCAAGATGTTTTGTTCATGCAGTGCTGGTGTTTCTTAACTATGTGCACAAGATAAAAGATTGTAATATGCCTCCTAGTAAAAACTTTGACCTTTAGTAATTTTGTTAGTCACTGCTGGCAAAATAAGTGAAAGTGCTTGGCACATGGCTTTACTTCTCATCAATACCAGATTCTTCAGCCATTTTTGCATAAAATCAGAGTATCATCCTGGGCCATTTCCATAGATTCTTCTTACATGACTATAATTTCTTTTAATTAAGATAAAAGAAATAATGAAAAGGTGTTGTAAGCTATTTTTCTATGTTCTGTTCTTTAACAATTAACCATTTTCAGTTCAGGAGGAATTTTCTCATGCTCCCACATCCAAGATACTGTCATTTGTAGGGCAAGAACTCAAGCACCTATCTTTTTACACAGCTTTATGCCTTGCCAGCAAGCTGTATTAAGTTATATTTTGTGGGTATAACTTCTAACCCCAAGCTCAGAATTGGGGGTTTTATGTGAAGAATATCTCCTAGCTCCTAACAGAACTTGAATCTAACAGTGCTTCCATGCTTTATCCATCTAAATACCAAATGAAATCCTGTATCAGAATGTGATATTATGCAAGAGATCAGTAGCTTTCAAGAAGGAGTACAACATCACTGCCATCCATCACACTCTGGCCTGCTCTGCAGACACGCTGAAGCACACTGCATTTGCAAGTCCTCAATGACATTCTCTCAATTGCTTCTGTGAAACTGTTTGGATGATACACCTAAACTGATTAGGTCACCATTACGGACATTAACATACTCAAGTATCTGAAAAGGGCAATAGCAGGGGCCCTTTGGATGCTAATGACAAAAAAGGCATATTAGAAAGGATAAACTTGCTTGGGGTTTTTTTCTGTCTGTTCCATTTTTTGAGGGGGGGATGGGGATTGGTGCAGTTGAGGTGTTTCTAACAATTTTCCATTTGCTACAGCTTAATGTTTTCGGGGTTTTATGAGTCTTGTTTAGAAGTTTACTGATCAGACAAAGAAAAGCACATACATGTGTAATTTTGAGGGTAAAGAGAGGGTCACTGATAAATGGATTACTATGGCTGTATTATCACTTTCAAGGATGGAGAAGGTGTGTCTCGCTGTACCCCCTTCTCCTTTATTTCATTGCAGTTGCATTTAATAAACTGTTGGGTTTTCCATTAAAAATACCATACTACTAGAAAAAAGAATTTGATTTCTTTTGAATTTCACATTTTAGCATGGTCTCTGCTTACTGCAAGAGCTAATAAATATTAAGATTTTTCATTGGGTACTATAGCAAAGCAGTTTTTTGGGGAGTATAGTAAAATGGTTGCTCTTTTGAGATTTTGGAGGGTTTCAGTCACCCGGTTACTATCTGTAGGGAGATGCCACTAAAACTAAAGTCCATCTGTAAATATCAGATGCATTGAGGAGCATTTTCATTGCTTCTCATCAGAAGTTGGTTGCTATTGGAAAAGCTGATGCTCCAGCTGGCAGTTCAAATTGATAGAATAATGCACATGTGAACTTCCTAAAGAGAGCTTTGTCTGGGGTTAAGTGTTTCCTGAACTCAGGGAACATGGTACACAGTTACTCAATTAATTTCTGTTACTGATACTAAGTGGCAGAGAAATACTAGGTAAAAAAAGACTACCGAGAAATTTGGATGAACTGTTATGGAGGACACAAGAAGAATATCATGAGGCTACTTTTGGAAAAATGACTAAGGTTTTTTAGGAGAAGGTCAATATCTGAACAGCCGTAGCTACATATTGTTTGTAGGTTTGTCCCTATGCTCAAGGCCCATGAAGTGCATTGCTCTATTCACAATCTGTATTTTCTATTATATGAACATTTAATGGTCTTATTCACCAAATCATATTGCAATTTATAGCACAGATAAAATTATGTGGCAAAAATTACCCCTACTTCAATGGCTGATGTCTTAATTGCTATAAATAGAACATGGGTAGATAGGGCTGCTAAACCGGGCTGGAAATGAGACGGATGTGTAAGCTGGAGCCTGTGATTAAGAAAGGCCAGGAATGCCAAGGAATCACAATGCTAGGGTCTAGATAGAAAATTTATTACATGGAAATCACGAGGAAAACCCAGAAGACAAGGCATCTGTATATTCTAAGCCTAAGAGGCAAGGCAGAAGCTTAACACAGGTTCAGACAAAGGTTAGGGTTCCAGGGATTTTAAGTCTGAGGTAAGGGGACAGAAACAGGAACAGGCAGTGCAGGCAAGGTGGGGACAAATACTTGGGCAAGTAAGATGGAATGTATCTGTATGAAGGGATGGAATGGTCTGTACTAAGAACTACAGACCAAATCACAGCAGGTAGGAACCAAAGTTAGGAATCAAGAATCAGAATAAGACTCAGAGGCAAACTACAAGTTGCTGGGAATGTTTTCTATAGCCCTCTGAGTCCATTCAGAGGCTTTATTTTGATCAGGATTAAAATAAAGATGCTGCCTGTGAGGTAGCCACCTTGATGCCCTTTATAACCAGCAGGGAAAAATATGCACCTGACAGATGCAATTCATCTCTTCCTAAAGCAGATGTTTAAAGTAAGACTGATGAATTGCACCCTAGAAGTGTCTATTTCTCTCCATTAATTATGAACAGGGGCTATAGTAACTAGCTGAGATATATGCTTTTGTTATAAATGTTGGATGTCTAATGTTGGATGAGATGAGTCCTACAGCCTCAGGTGTCCTAGACATTCCACTGCATCGCAGCTTTGCCCTGTTCAGTTAAGGCCCTGATCCATCAAGCAATTAAATATGTACGTAGGTTTTTGAGAATGAATGTGATTAAATGTTCTGGGGGATTGTAGGCAGATGAGTAAATGCTTCAATGTGGGAATGTGGATCTTGAATTAACTACTTAGTTTGTCTTCCAGGAGTCTGCCACTCCTTTTGTAAAAATCTTTGTCTTCTCTGTACTTGAAGCTGCATTCTGTCCCTAATGAAACATACCATCCCTGCTATCCATACACTAAGTGCAAGCACACATTTGGTTTTCAGATAGCAATTCTGCAAAATCCAATCATCCACATATTTGGAAAAGTAGACACCAGAGGGCTGGAAGAGTAGCCAAGTGAAATTAATCTCTGAATATTTAGGTGAATATTCAGATGTATTTTTATGATTTCTCCCTGGTTATATCAGCAACTGTGAGGTGAAGTAGTTTAATCAAAGTTTTAGACTGCACAAGATCTATGGTTGATGGAATGTGGCTCAAAAGGGGAGCTCCTTATCACACAGAGCAGCTGTCACATAGAAGGAAGGAATACACAAATGGAGTTGAAAACGTGATATCCAGATATTTCTGTTGTAGAAATTAACCAGATTTTCATAGTGGATTTATGTCATCCACTTTGAATTCAGGATTTTGATATGGTCTCCTACCTTTTTATCACAACTGAATATTAGTCTTGATGGGTAGATTATTAGGTGAGGGAAAAGTCAGCTAAATCGCTGGTCAGAGTGCAGAGGCCCACTATCCATGTTCTGCCTTGGGTGACTAATCACAAGTGAAACTTCTAAGGGGTCTGTCTGGAGACTGATTGCGTTTAATATTTTACCAATGCCTTAGAGGAGAAGACAGAAGGCACCCTCATCGAGTTTGCATATGACAACTTCTGGGGACATCATGGCTACTCATGAGGGCAGTGCTGCTGTCCAGATGGACCTGCCAAGCTGGACAAATGTGCTGACAGGAACCTCATGATGCTGAACACAGACAAATGTAAAGTTGTGCACTTGTGAGAGACTAACCCCCTTCGCCAGTGCAGGCTGGGCACTGACTGACTGCCTGGGTACTGGTCAGCTGGAAAGCCCCTGAGGATCCTGCTGGACAGTAAATTAGATATGAGTTCCACCTGGCTGTGATGAGGGCTAACAGTGTACTTGGCTGTAAAAATAGGATTGTAGCCACTAGGCCAAGGGAAGAGCTTAATCACTTCAGCTTGTTGCTTGTTAGACAGTTTCTGGAGCGCTGCATCTGGCTGTTGGCCCCTAAGTACAGGAAAGAGATGCTGATCAGCTGGAGCAAATTCAGCAAAGAGCCACCAAGGTGGCTGGGGGCTGGAATCCTGTGAGGGGAGGCTGAAGGAGCAGAGCTTCTTCAAGAGATGTTGTTCCAGGGGACTTTAGGGACTACTAAGTGTACAGAGCCAGGCTCTTAACTGAAGTGCACAGTGGGAGAATGGGAAACAGTGCACATAAATTGAAGCATAAGAATTTCTGATGTTATCAGCATAATTAAGCACTGGTGCAGCATCACGGAAGTTACAGTATCTGTATTCTTGGAGGCTGTTAAGAGTGGACAACGTCCTGACCAACTTGGTCTTAAATCTGTTTAACCCTGCTCTGAGCAGAGAGACTAAAGACCTCCTGGCATCCCTACCAATCTAAATGATGCTGTGAGAAGCGACGGTGATCTTATCTGTGCTGATTATGAATGTGGGCATAAGGAAATTATTATTTAAGAAAAAGGAATTAGCTGTATTACTGCACTAGACATAGGCCGCAGCCCTTTAGCTGGATTATGAAGGCAAAGCCTGGTGTGTCTGGGTTGCAGAAATAGTCTGCACAAGCCTAGGAATGCATCTAAGTGTCTTGAAATGCAGAATCAGGATAAAATAGTATATCTCTCCTTGAAGAGGGTTTCTTGCCATTTTTTCCAGGTTTGATATTTCAGGGTCACAGGTGAGACTGTCATTACTTATTTTAATACTGATGGTGTTCCTTCAAAATATGTTATACATGATCAATAAAGCTTTTAAGGCATATTTTAATATATTGGTAATTGTTCAGCTTATGTAAAAGGCCTGGTGTTGAAGGCTGCCTTTAACTTGGTTTGTCAGACTACAGGTCTTTGTGAAAATTTTACTGGAAAATGTAAAAGCACAATTAAACTAATGCTGTAAGTAACAAAAACAATAACTCATAATTTCACACTCTATAAATATGGGGGGTTTGGCCATTACAATTATGCACACTACTGCAGTATAGTGTGTCCATGGTAACGTAATAAACATATATATTTCTTTGAAGTTTTAATACTCTTTTTGAGGTATACAGCACCTTATAAAATTTTATTTATAAGTGGAATATAACATGCAAACAATGAAAAGCTTTCAAAGATAAAGTCATTGCAGATATTAGAATGCACTCATAATTATGCTTTTTACCATCCATTTGAGATGACTTCTTATTTGGCACTTTTGGGATGGAAAGATTTCTGTTCAGTTCATGGAAGGTTTTCAACTATATTGGTCCTAGTATGTAACAGCATTTTTATGTAGACATAGGCATATAAAAATACTTATGAAAATACTGGAATGAAGTACCATGAAAATTAATATTCTGCTTTTTCCCTGAAGACATTTTAAATAAGAGACTTTATATTATTTTTGCAGAAACTTGATACGAACCTATATATATTCTAAATATCACATTCACATTATTTGCAGCGTGCTTTAGCACAATGCCAACATCTTACACACCACACAGTATTTATTTTATATGAAGTATATTTATGATAATTTAGATTTTTAGTACTCCATGTGTGTTTGAAATATCCATACTGCACAAGATCTTATTATGCCAATATACATGGTATAGAGTACTAGATTTTTTCTGTGAAAAAATACAACCTCGGCAAACTTCTGGAAATACCATCTTTTTCTGCCCTTGAAATCAGTTTTGTATTACAGGTTTTTTTGCCTAAATATGTTTTAAGGGATTTTAAAGTGTTCTGTACAGTCTTAGTTTTGTTTCCAGCAAAGCAGATGGCAAGAATTTGACATAGCTGTAGTGCTCATGCTTGGCAAAGCCACAAGTAAGTGAACATTAATTTTACTGTTTCATGACAGTAGCACATTTAGGGTCTCTCCTGAAATCAGCCCCCTTCTGATGGCCTCTATTCAAGTATCTGGGAAGAATTAGTTCCAACTCAGATTGCTTACAGCACAGCAAAGCCTACAGGGGAAGAAAATCGGATTCTCCCTGCTTGGATTCCAGTGTATATTCCAATGTTTCTTCCTAGTGTTGTGTCTTCACTGCAAGCATTGCCAAATAATAAATTGTTCACAGAATATCACTGACTGTAGATCATACTTTACCCTGTGTATAGTTATTGTACACTTTACACATTTCTACATTTCTAGCTGTACAGTATTCAAGAGAAATTATTAAAATTTCTGAAATTATCTAGCATTTAGCACATCCAAACACCCTAGAACTTGTGTCTTATTCCTGAAGACTTGGTGGAGTTTGTTCCACAGTACTTGGGAACATGTCATAATACTTTTGGAAAGGTGGAACATCCTTCCACGGAATCACAGAATTCACGGAATGGATCTGGTCGGAAGGGACCCCACTGGGTCATCTGGTCCAAGTTCCCTGCTCAAGTAGGGTCATCCCAGAGCACAGGATTGTGTCCAGGCAATCTTGAATATCTGCAGTGAAGGAGACTCCACAACCTCTCTGGGCAATCTGTTCTTTCTTGCTAGCTTTGTAAGTATGTGAAATACAGGTTCCCACACTTATCTGTGCAGCAGACATGAACAGCAGCATCTCAGGCTGATGGCTGTTTCTGTTTACAATGGCTAAAGTAACTAGGATGATGAAATAAGCAGGACTATGGGAATAGAAACTATACAATGAAAAAATAGAAATGCTTCTGCAATTAGCTGATTTTAGTGAGTTTCTGATGCTACCCAGATTTTTTTAATATGTCCTTGACTTGGGAAAGTGAAAAATAGAGTAGGACCTTAAAGCACTTGATTCTTAGCACAGACAACTTTTTCTATACTTTGTACATTGTGGCTAGCAAAGTGGCTCCTGGAATATGCCAAAGTAAAAGAACCAATCATCATCACTACCACCAATAAAAATAACAATAACTTTGCGTTTATGTACTTTAGCAATTATCACCTGGCTTCACATCAGCTATTTGGTCTGTGCTTATGATGATATATAATTTCCTCTTTTTACATATTAGTACACAATTGCAGTGACTTCTTGCAACAGCCTCATAAAACCTCTCTTACACTCAACATTATATAAAAAGTTACTGTGTTATGATGGTTTTCTAAAAATAAAAAATAGTTTACTAAGTTCTAGGAACAATTTCAGCTTCCTCCATAATTACATGCCCTCTCATATTGCTTCCCTGCAGATCTCTTGAATGTCAAGTTTCAGTTCTTGTTGCTGACTCCATTTTCAAGGTCTCACAGAAAGTCATAAAGGGAAATTGGCTATTTTTCTACCACTGCTTCCTGGCTTCTTGTTTTTATCACCATCTCTATTAAGAAAATGCTTGAAAATTGATTTTATGTCCATAGTTTCCCATTTCATAGAAGTCATGACCAGAAAGGTGGCCATAAGGAAATGGGAAAGCAAGATGCTTTGGTCAGTTTTGTCATTTTAGATTTGTAGATTTAAGGTATATATTCTTCAGGGGAAAACTGCGGAAAGGTCTGTGGAGAAGCAATTTGCTCCTCACTCTCCAAAACATCAGTGTCTGTTTCCTGCTTCTTCTGTCAATAATGTTTCCCTTGGAAGAAGATTGAGTCAAAGGCAGCTGAAAGGAAAAGCAGTTTTCACAATAGAAAAGCATTTTTCTTTCCCTTTGAAAAAAAAGACAGAGCATAACTTTTCACCCTTTTTATGTTGACATCTGTCCTGCCTGTTTTTGCAAATGAATGATGTTTCAGCATAAAAAAAAAATTGCTCAATATTTGTTCAGTGCCTTAAAGAAGCATTGGTTGGTGTTCCTTTGTCTTTAGAAATGTAATTCTACCAAAAGAAATAATGAAAAAGGACTTGACACTGATTCTGTTTGAATAGTGCATGTACGTGAATATCAAAATAGTTAAATCAGACAGGTTTCTAGAATCTAATCTTTCATTTTTTTCTGAAGTTTGAGGAATCTTCATAATCTTGTCATTTCTTTAGGGTTTTTCTTGCAGGTCTTTTATGTGTTTTGGTTGGTTGGTTGGTTTTGGAGGTTTTTTGTTTGTTTTTTTTTTTCCCCAGCGCAATATCAATTACATTTTCTATATTGCCATAAATATGAAAGTCATTATTTCTCCTTTCATAAGGTAATTTTTTGGATTAGGTTTTCATTTTATTGTGTTGGCCAACTGTCTTTTATAACAAACAGGAAATCTGAGTAGAGATTCAAGCAGTTCTGTTCTCTGTGTCTGGGATATCTGATTTGTTATTTCAAAGATGACTTCAAAATGGGCATCATGCAGTGTAGATTACTCTCTCTTTACTTTGAGTGCTGTTGTTATCCAGAAAAGTATAGGAAAATGGGAATTTCATTAGTAAGATTTTCTTTTGCATCACAGCTCCAGCATCACTGACCTGAGCTACGTTCCCTATCTACAAGAGTTCTTGCTGGGTCCTTTAAACAAATGGGAATTCCAAACAGAAGTAAATAATTTCCATATTGTCAACAGACAAAATGAATATTTCCATTAAATTTTATATTTATTTTGGAGTTCAAAAGGGCCTTTATTGTAGCTTTTGTTGTTGTTTTTAATCTACTAAAAAATAAATTTACTTTAGAACTGTTACATTAATCCAAGTACTGAACCCCTTAACTCATATTTAATTTGAAAATATCATATACAGTTAATTAAATTTTGAGTTGAGTTCCTTGGAAATAAACTTCTTGTTATTGATGATGTCATTAGTGCCAGGAGATATTCATTTCCTGTGAAGGACTGTAATAACCCACTGGGATTTTTTTTTCCTTTTTTCAGTCCCTGAATGATAAATTAATAATTCAGATAATTTGTTTATAAACTAGGCTGTAGGGGGACCTTGCTGAACACTACAAATAAGTTTTTGATGTAGTTATAAAATGATTTCCTATGCTATTTATCATTTCTTAAACCAGACACTGTTGATGAATATTCAACATCTGCATAAAGCACAGGGAAACCTTTTTAATCAGCACTAATACTGAAGCGTGAATTTTCTAATCAGCATAACTGGTGTGTGGTGTGGGAACCTATAGGGCTGGTGAATTTTTCAGATTAGGGAGTGTTAATGGATGGAAGAAGGAAAGGCGCTGACAGCTGGGCATAGCTCTCATTCAGTTTTAGTACTTCTCTGGCTTTCAGGAATGAAATTAAACCATAGGGAAAAAATTGGCTTGAAAGGCACAGGCTACCATCCACAATGGCCCCAGGCTCCCTTTGGATAGCAGGCTTCAATGGGCTTTGACCCAAACAAACCAGCTTCTTTATCTTTCATGTATTTGTAGTTTTACAAAATGGTGTGTTGTGTGGGGCAGCTCTGTGGATTTGAATGCATGGCCCAACAATGAAATCCAGGTTGTTCTTGCTTCTCCTGAACTATAGCTCATCCTCTCAAGTATTTGTTTTCATGGACCATAAATATACAATTAGATTTGATGTAATGTCACCCTGTGTTTTCTGTGTCACAAATAATTGCTGATTTTGTCAGTTTAAAAAGTGGCTGATGCTCATGGTGCACTGGGAGATAGTTTGAGGAACCTTTATTTTTTTTCATCTGAGTTAACTAGATGATGTTAAAGACTGCTCTTTCGTTCTTTTTTTTTTTTTTGCTATGTTCTCACTTGCCATTTTTTCTTCTTTTGAGTTCAGAAGGCAGCTTCTTTCTCTAGCAAAGACAAAGATTTAGAATGCAACAGTTCTGCTGTCTCTGTTCCCATATGGCCCAGTGTCTTCCTTGTCTAAACAGCGCAGTGCAGAGATTATAGCATTGCAGATGACCCTTTCTGCCCCAGCCCTTGCTTCCATATTGGAGCTGTGGAATGGAAAGTCTGTCCATGTTCCAGGAGCTATTTTCACAATCTGCCAAATTTGTTTCTGAAAGTGAATCTGTGATGGTATTGGACTGCAGGATGAAGCACTGATATGCTACTAATGCAGCCACTGCCAGCAGTCAGGAAACAGCCTGCAAGAGAGGACTAGGGTAGGGCAGGAAGGAGTGGAAAATTCCTTTATCAGAACTGGACTACCAGAACCCTTAGAAAACCAGGTTACAAAGAAATGCAACTGTACTAAGATCAGCTAACTGTATAGTGTGGTCATCATAATGCGGTTTGTCCTTGGATTTATTTTTATTTTTATGCTGTGGTGAGAGATATATCATCTGAAGGACCATAAACTGCACCTGCTGAAAGTCGTTCTGAACTCAGGCCAAATCTAGTACAAGCAGGCACAACTCAATTAAAGTCACACTTGCTTACACCTGTAGTGAGTTTGATACTGAGTTTATGCATTGACTTACACTAAATATGTTGCCTGAAATGATTATGCACTAACCCAGTCTGTAGCAAACCTCTGAAGCCTGTTCAAGTTAGGTGTTTTATGATAATTTGCATTGCAATTTCTCTCTTCTGTGCTGGTCTGTGGTATTTGAATACACTCTCAGAATTTTTCTGGTTAATCTGTTTTCATAAGCACTCTACCGGTTCTTCTGTGACTGCAGTTTACTCAGAATACGCTGCAGAGGCTCCACACTAGACAGAACAAGTACCAGTGGCAGGATATTTTCAGCATCAAGGAGCTGAATGTGGGCTGCAGAAGCTGCTGGAGAAGCAAATTACGTACTCAGATGGTTAAACCAAGTTCCATGTGACCATGGCTTCCTATCGATACTTCCACTTGAAGAGATTTCAATTTAACCCAGGTGGGTCCCCAAGAGCAGCAGTCATTGACAGCAGTGCAGATATTCCAGGAAAGAAGCAAATAAATTCACAGCTGATGTGGCTAACTTTTAGCAAATCCATCTTCTGTTTTATCAAAATGATATAAATCATATGATTCAAAAATTTCATGTTGTTTCATATATGTTTATATTGTTATTTTGCAGCCCAGCGCTCTCTTGTCTTGTTTGCCACAGCAGCAACACACTGCTCACTCTATTGAGCTTGTTTTCCACCTGCATTCCCAGGTCCCTTTCCACAGAGCTGCTCTCCAGCCAGGTGAATCCCAGGCAGTGCTGCACTCCTGGATTATGTTTTTCCGCATACAAGACCTTATACTTGTTCTTGTTGAACTTCATAAGATTTTGAATGACTTGAGAGTTAAAATATAATCAAATCTTATAAACCACACCAAATATTTATGACCATTTTTGTTAAAGTAATGTTTCTTACTGCAGCTGTTAAGGCTTCCACAGTCTCTTTTTCTTTTTCTTTTTCTCTCTAGGAAGTAAAAGCACAGGTCCTGACTTGTTTTATACTCAGACAAATATCTCTCATCTTCCAGACAAGTGCAAGATTCATAAAGGATAATAGTCCACTCAATATACTGCAAATACAGCCTATTCTTTTAATTTTTCCTCAGAATGTTGTTTTTACAGTGCTGAGACTTTATATTCTGAGTTCCCAAGAAATGCTGTATAAACTATCAAGCCTTTTCAACACACTAAACTTCTTGCAATGATCTTGTATTTTCTAGGAGGTATTTGTCTACCTCATAAAATCAACACATAACAACACAATTGGCAGCTTCTGTTCAGCAGAAGCAGATTGTAATGGCAGGTCAAGGCTAACACATACTGCAGAACTTTGTGGCTAAGTTTGTAATTCCTCTTCTGACTTCCCATTTCTAAAAAATCTCTTAACATGATTATTCCAGGATTCATATTTTCTGCTTACAAAACTACAAAATAGGCTAAATAAAAGCTGTGTCTACTTGGTGATAATATCTTCAAATATTGTAATCACTCCATAACTGGTGTTATTAAACAGTGAAATAGTTTATACTCTCCTCTCATAACTGTTGTAGCCAGCCCCTGTGAATGTTATCTTCCCAGCATTTCCTCCATGTGTCCACTTTAAATACTTTATAGTAGCTCTGGCCTCTCAGTCTCTTTTAGTCCTGTTCTTCTCAAATATTCTTTACGTGTCATGAATTCGTCAGTGCAATAGTTTTTTTTCCTTTCTTTTCCTTTTTTTTTTGCAAATTATCTTTAATAGCTTGAGAGTCAGATTAAGCTCAGGATTTGCTTTGCAATCAATGAGAAATAGCAGACTGAGTATTGAGGAACAATTGTTCCTCAATAACCATGAAAAGAATAATCCATTTTACAAGTCCCAGCCTTTGGCTTGTCTATCCTCTCAAAATTGCTGAAGGATAAGGGCACCAGCCAGTTAACAGAGGTGTGATTAAAGACTACAGATAATGAGACATACCACCAAACCTGGGCTTTTTCAGATAGTTGGCTGCTACTATCCAATCAGAATACAGAAGACTTTTTGGTATGGAAATGTTTCATAAGCTATCAATTAGTGAGTGAACAGTTTTCTTCCCTTCTGACTGCCTGAAACAATCCTTTCAAGGCCTTTCCATATGCTCTTTTTCTCAGTGTATAGGCAGTATGCAGCAGATCTGGTTTTTTTCCCCAGAAATTAGCTGTGTTCACACTTTAAAAATGTTTATAGAAAATTATTATTCAGACATTGATCCATATTGCATTTTGAATGGGGAATGATTTTTTGAGTTAGCCTTGTTGCAGTTTTTTATGATATAGTTGTTCCGCACTTCTTTCACAGCAAGAATCTAATAATGTAATGTGTGTTCTGAAGAACGCATTAAAATGACATTATGTGATCAGGATGCCAATTACAGTATGACTAAAGACTAGCTATCAAGCCACAGAAAGTCAGTAATTGTGCTGATATAAACATAATGTTTATATGTCTTGAGTAGAAAAAAATGAATCCCATTTTATTACTTACATGTGACTATTGACAAAACACTTAGGCATACATTTTCAAAGTGTTGTATGCGTTTTTAGCTGCATGACTCCCATTTAAGTCAATAGGAGTCACATAGTTAAAACCCCATGCAACGTTTTGAAAAATTGCCACAGAGAAACCTCTGCTTTATTGCTTAGCTACACAAACCATTTTATTCTTTAGTAGTTCTTCCACATGGCATGCTAGTAGTGTTGGCTGTCAGTAGTCTTATTAAAAAAACCAAACATCTACAGGCCTCCAAATATGGTGGTCTCTTTATAGGCAGATTTCAAAAAAATAATAACATGATTTGTTCATCTATTTCTCCTTTCATTGGTTAAATGCTGGTCTTTAATGCTTTTATTTAATTATGCCTGACATCACTCCTCCAAGTAGGTGCACTCCAAGTAGCTGCCACCTTTGGTGGCTCACTTGAGGCGACAAGGTGAGTCAGTGGAGGAACAAAGAATTGAACTGGCCCAGCACCAGGTCCTTGGTCCCTTGTTCCAGCTACAAAATAGTCCCAACACACAAAGAGTCATCATTCAATAGTATGTAATGCATATGAAATGCTAACATTAATTGAAAATGGCACCAGAGTGACCTCACTTCAGCCTACTGAGGTCTGATATTGCTTCCTTTCACTCATTAATTCATTAATTAGTTTAAAAGGGCTAATGGAAAACAAAAATATTCCATTTGCTAGGGTAGATGGCTGCTGAATATTTATATAATTTTTTATTATTCATACGGAATCATAACTGCTTAACAGACAAGTCATTGTGGGGTTTTTTGTTGTTGAGATAAACACAACCCAGAATTTTTAGAGCACATCAGTTTAAAGGACTGATGGTATCTTCTCTATAATTTGACTTTGCAAGTCTGAAGAAGCTCTAGGAAAACAATTTTATGAAAAGCTTAGTAGATTGACAGACATCACAACTCAAACACTTCTATTATGCATTGATGGCCTCAGCAACTTGCAGCAAGAGCAGAGTGATATCACATGAAATCTTTATTTATATATAATCTTTATTTATTTATAGTTCTCTCAGGCAAAAGAAGAGATTTGAACATGTTATTTCTTTAAATGAAGAAGCATATGAGTAGATTACTCATCATTATTAGTACCTATATATAGAAATAATAATTAATATTTTTATATACATGCCGGAGAAATTGAAGAATTTTGGATGTATCATTAGCTATGGTGTTGAATTAATGAGTTTGGAGTTTTGGATTTAGAGTACCTTGTTGAGACATGTATATATTATATTATACCTTCAATCCTTCTCAGTTGAGATGCATGCAAGTTCTCAAAAACTGTGACTGGCCTATTTATGAACAGAAATGTTAGCCACACCCACATTTCCTTAGAATAGAAAGTATAAGTTAGTGCAAAACAAAGGTCATAATGATTAAGAATTTTCACAAAGTAATAAGTAGAATTCAATAAGATTCCTCTTACCATCCTGAGATATTTCATTTAATAGCAACATTTTTCTTATTTCACTGCAATAGTACTGCCATACTCTAAGACAGAAATTGTTTTTCCTAGTCGATTGTACCCTTGTGCCTTTGTTGCTTGTATTTCTATCGACATTGAGTGCATTATCCTTTGTTAAATGATTGATAAAAATTGTTAAATAAGGCAAACACTATACTCAGTGTAGTGTAATGAGGCCTATCAAGAAGGAGAAATACTTCTCATCATGATATTAAAATTAAATGTAGCATTTTAAAAATTCTTGACATAAATAAAGAAGTTATTTATCTGGACCAATGCTTTTTCTGTAAGCCCAGTGTTCTGTATAAGTCATTGACAAAGAACATATTTTATTCTGTAGAATACCTCAATTTTCTTCTTCTCAAATGCATTTTGAACTTGCAGTCATTAACCCTAACATAATCCAAAATTGTATGGCTTTCCTGTGTAGGGCTGTAACAGCTATTGCAGTCGTATTTTGCCTGCGGTTTTGCATACGCATAAGAATTCCTTTTTCCACATGAAATGTGATACATGCACTCATATTTAATTGTCTATGGTAAACACAGTCTTATTCCTGACTATATTAAAATACTGAATTTAGCAGCTGTTTCTATGTGCACAGTTACCCACACGCCCTTCCTCTCCCCACCAATTCCAATCAAGAATATTCCCAAGCTAAAGCAAACTAAGCTAGCAGCCATAAAGCATGCAGTACCTGTAACCATCAGTATACAAGGCAATGATGGAATCAGTATCACGTCCAATTGTCTTTGGTTGCTTTTCCTTATGACAAGCTAGTCATGCAGAGCTGAACCCTTGAAATGAGTTTCCACTAAGCCTCAAAAGCAGACTTTCAGGCTAACGTCTGTATACTCACCTATTGCAATTACACAGCCAATACAAGGTTCATCTCTGAAAAGCGCTGCACTGACTGGTTTTTTTTATTTTAAATACAAAGTTTTGATCTTTTTAATGATGTTGCTTTTCTCTTTTAAAACCAACTTCTCTGCCATCCCTTACTTAGAATGTGACAGAGACTTGCAATGTTTTTCACAGAAACTTTCATCTTAAAGTAATTGGTAATGTTTCCTGTTTTGTTAAATGATTTTCTCTGCTTTCAATACATTTATTATTTTTAAAGTTATTAAATATACTCCTTCACATGTTGATGTAAGAGCATGGATCAGTAGTTATTTTTCTTAGGTGGTAGGTTATGGAACAGAACTCATCTATAAAAGTGAAGATGATGTATTTTTAACAATGGCTTTGAAAATCTGAAATCCTCTTCTACCTTAGTTTTCATAACTGTTCTTCATGCTATATGTTCTCCTCCTCAAGGAAGTCCCTTAACTGTTTTTTGGTTTTCTTTTTTTTCCTTTTGGTAGCTCCTTCTCCTCAGCTTGTAACACATAAGAATTCAAGTTTGGGATCTTGATAAATTCTCATTTCCCTTTTAGCCCCTTCTCTCATTCATCTGTGATTTTATTTCCTGAGAGAATTTCAGCTACATAGAAGGGCAGATGGTTCACAAATTCCTTTTCTTGTGGTTAATTTCCATTTGGTTCTACAGAGGAGCCTATTTATTTCACATCTCCTCTTTGTTTCTCTGTTCCTGTTCATATGATAACACAATTCAGAGAAAATGAGATATTTAACTGAAAAAATGTGAACAAACTAAAATCAAAACTGTATTTCCTCTTTTGCTGTGGAAGGCCAATCTATATTATTAATGCCAAACCATCCAGGGACACCTAAGCAACATAGCGGCAAGTAGATATTGTAACAAGTGCCAACAGGAGCTCGTCATACTAAAAGAGAGGGCTCTTTCCTTCTTTCTGTATGTAAATTACTTGCCTAATCTTATCTAATGACCTCCAAATCTGTAATGTATTTACCTTCACTGATATTTTGTGAAATATGCATCCTATAATTCAGCTAAGGTTCAGTGACATTAATTGGTTTGGGAAAGGCCATGTAAGAAGACGATGGTAGAGAGAGTAACTGATCATAATTAACATTAATTAACAATGTATAATAACATATATATTCTCTATTCATAATTGCATATACACAGCATGTCTGCAATCTATTTTTTTTGGTTCTGAGAAGGGGTTTTTTTATACATTACCAAAAGTTATTTAGTATAAAAAGACCTAAGACAGCAGTGACGTTTAGCTGCTTTTGGGGTTATGCAGCAGAAAATTCATGTTTTTCCAGGTCAGAAGATTTTGCGCTCAAATTTGTAGTGATTTATTAACCTGTATCTCAATGATTAAAGAATTTATGTTCAATTTTTGGTGCAGAAAACAAAGTCCTAATAGTGCCTCGGTAAGTTTGCTCATCAGCTGTGTCAGGAATTTCTCTTCCATGCACTCCAGACTGCCTCCTCTCTGCTGTGTTGAGTTTCCATCTAGTGAAATGTCAGCTTATGGAACACTTCATCTGCCTCTTCATCCTGGTTGGGTGGTGTATAACAGACTCCCGCTGGGATGTCTGCCTGGCTAGCCTTCCCCCTGATCCTTACCTATGGGAGCTCCACATTATCATCACTTCAGCCATGTAAGTCATCCCCCCATGTTTCCTTGATGGAGATTATGCCATAGCTTTCCTGCTGCACGATGGCTTCCAGCTCCTCCTGTTTGCTTCCCATACTGTGTGCACTGGTGTGGATGCACTTCACGCGGGTTATCCATTTCACCCCCAGCGCGGGCATGATGCTCCCAGGCTCATCTCTAGTGAGCCTGGTCTTATCCCCTTCCCCATGGGTTTAAAGCCCTCTCAATCAGCCCAGTCAACTCATGGGTTAGAATCCTTTTCCCTTTTTTGACAGGTGAACCGCATCTGTCTCTAGTAGGCCTGGTGCCACATAAACCACACCATGATTGGAAAAGCCAAATGCCATAGATGGCACCAGCCTTTTAGCCAGGTGCAGATCAGGTGGGTCCTGCTGTTCTTGGTGGCTGGACATTTTTCTAGGGGTCATAGGTTCATAGTCCTGAGGAAGACAGAATTGCAAGAATTCTTCCTTCTCTAGGATAAATTCTAGAGTAGCTTTTTACAGTCACAATTAATTTTGAATTTATATTTTCTTATTTATTTTTCTGTAAAAAGACTGGTTCCTAATGTTTGGCAAATATTAAAATATGTTGTTAAAGCAAGTTTTGTATCTGATGCTTCTCTGCTAGACAGATATATGAAATTTTTGCGTATTTATTTGAGTAAATTTACTGCTAATGTGGATTTATGTGAGTTTTAATGGGTATATCTATTGTGTTAGTATATGGTTGTTGTTATATTTTTTAGTCTGGTTTAACCAAATGGGTATCATGTCTTTATACTTGATTTCTTCAGAAAAGACAATTCTTTTAGAGAAGCACAAAAAATTTCATATTTTTAATATAAGCAAAACAGACTTAACTTTCTTCTAAATAAGAAATGGATAAATTTATCTAACAATTTTTCATTTTAGTTTGCTACATTAAAGCACCTGTAGCCCTCTGTCACTAGACCGTTTTTGCCCTGGCATCTTCTGTCATGTTGGAAGAAGCTCTGCCAGGAGAATATACACACTTTAAGAATATGCAGTGGTCATTTGTTGGTTAATACACATAGCAGATGACTGGTCACTACATGTAGCTAGGCTAAGGTGTATTATACTCCTACTTTCCTTCAAGATATTTTATGAGAACCTGGAAGCCAATCAGGTAGAGAAGCAGAGGCCCGCATTGCTCTGTGGAAGGGGCTGCTCCTGAGTGTTGATGCATTGCTGACTTCTTGTTATTTGCTTTTTGTCTTGGGGTTTTTTACCTTTCCATGTCAGTATTTTCCTTCTTGAATCCTTGAGCTGATATCACCACCTCAAGAGTTTAAATTCCGTCTGTTTTTTCACTTTTCTTATCTTTTATGGTTTTAGCTCATGAATTTTCTCATACCTTAAAAAAAAATTTTCTCAGCAAAACTGAGCCAGGGTCACAGAGTTGTGCTGTATCAAACTAAGCCTTGGATCACAGAGAGTTGAACCTCCACACTGAGGGTTGCAGACTTAGCTAGAGAGGGGGACTGAGCCATCTCCTTTTGCGCTCATAAAGGATTTTAGAATTAGTAGACCTCATCTTCCTGAACCTGGTTTTTAACAATAGAGAAAGAAAACAAATCTTTATAATTTGTCAACTCCCAGGCAGTTTCTCACCTTTCAGTGAATTAGTAATTGAATCAATTTGACTGAAATGAAGAAAATAGTCTTTTTGCATTTGTGAAAGATTCTATTGCTGCCAACAGCTGGTTTTTATTTCAACAGGTTCTGAATGCAGTCACTTTCCTTGTAATTTCCACCAATTCAGATTTATCATTCAGTACTTCAAACTGAACAGGTTGTCATATATGGCATGCCCAGTATTGATCAAAATACATTAACTAATATTTTAATTTGAGATTCCTATTTATATTTAAAAATGTACTTTCTTAAAAATTATAAACAAGTTTTCTAACCAGCCTTGTAATGCTCTACTATCACACTCTGTTAGCTTTTAAAACAGGATGGCTTCATCCAAACTATCTCCTATGAATAGTCTGTGAATAGCACTAGCTCTCTAGCTGTGCCTGGCAAAGGTTTTCAAAACCAAGATCTAGCTGGCCAGGACCAAAACTGTGCTGAGGCCAGTCAAACAATTTAACAATACGATTTTCAAGTTTCAATGCCCAGGAATGTTAAATTTAATCATGCAAATAGTGCCTTATTGGACGAAGGCCTGGAAATGGTTTGGGAAACATATAGTTCGTGAATCCCATAAGGAGTTGCACGTATGCTGCATGGCGCCCAAACCCTTGGGTGCATTCAGGTGGCAGATGAAACAGCATTTCAAAGGTATTAAAAATTATTGCTTTATACATGCTCCAGGAAATTGTGGGGTTAGTTATGTTCTGGGTATGTATACATTTACAATAAGATTCTCATTTTCATTCTCAGTTAGTTTGAACCCTGTAAATGGACTTATACAAATGAGCTTTAACTTCGAGTAAACATCTCTACTGTTCAGATGTTTGTTCAGTGGCCCTCTTCTAGGAATTGGCCCTGTTTTTTTTTTCCACAGGTGTTAATAAAGAGCAGTAGAAGGCTCATTCAGGTATAAAAGTACAGTGGGAATGGTACTGATAAACTGTGAAGAACAAATAAGCTTTAACTAGAGCACAAGGCGGGTAGGAGACTGCTGACAGTTGTCATTCAGCAGAGGCTTTGGGACAGGATAGATGAGGTCAGGGTAAGCTTTTCTTTGGGCTTGATGTTGAATACATGCACAATTTTAATAGTAAGCACAGACAGTATCTCACTCTTGCCTAAGATAAATTATTTAGTCCTTTAACATTTGAAATGCCACTCTGTCATTTTTAAAAGGAAAATTCAGACTTCTAGGTCAGTGTGATATTTTTAAAATTTTTATGTAAGCACTGTATACAACCAAAAAATGCCAGACAGTTCAGTGTTGTCTACAGATCAAATTAAAGCAGAATAAACTTCTTGGAAAAGTAAATTCATAAAGAGAAGATAATTTTTGTTCAAGAGCAGAAGCCTCTCTATATAGAATTACATGTGTACACAAGATAATGAGACATATGACATAACAGTCATCTAAAGAAAGGGTGTACTTAGTAAAGAATTCATTGAACTACATGAAAAATAACAGCTTAGAATTGCAAAATATTCAAGTACAGGTTAAAAAATCCTCAGATCTATCCAAACAGTCTAGATACACAACTAAAATGCAGATTCTGTGTTAGGAGTGTCTGACCTGTGCCACAGTCATTTGTACATTTGAAAGAATAGATTTGTCTTCAGTTGAGAAAAGAGAATAGAATCAGCACAACTCATCTGATGTGCTTTTCTAACAGAATAACCTTTTTTCAGAAGAAATTCTGAGTTTGCTGCAAATTACACCAACGTTCTGCAAAAAAATACTATGGCATTTTTGTTGTCTTTCCCATCTGTAAGACTACTCAGGTACATAGCTCTGAAAATGCCCTCCATTAGAGGGTGGACAGTACTCCTGAAGGATTTGGGGTTGTCTGAGTCCAGCTAAGTAGATCCGAAGTGCTCCTGAATGAGTGAGAGGGACAAGAACCTCCAGAGCTGAGTAGAGAGCAGGCATTTCCTGAGCTAATAGCATTCAAGTATCCTCACAAAATTCTCATTGCTGTTCACAGACTGAAAACAGCGCTCATATACTTTAAAATGCTTAGAAGAAACACATTCTCCTGAAAGTTTACTCATTTCTGTTTTCATACTATTACTGTCTAGCTAAATAATGACTTTTGTCATTATTATAAAATTGAATTTATTAAATAGATTGTTAAAAATTATTTCATCTTATTTCAACTATGGTCATTAGCTATAGACTTTTAAAAACACCTGTCAGCTGCCTTTTCCTGGAGGTCCTTGCTTAGTATAAGTTTCCAGTGAGTGTACATAAGCCAATGTATTTGTTTGTCCATCTGTAACTATCTCCTTATATTTATTTGGGTGGCATTGGCTTAGATGTGAAAGATAACCAGTGTAATATCAGGGTGTCAGAGATATCTTGTTGTTTGAATACATTCTTCATGGGAAAAAAAATTAAAATTTAAAAGGAAATTTAAATCTTTTCATTATATAAAAAATATTAGCCTCTCTGAAATTCTCACAGAAACCTAGAGGGGTTCTTCTGCTGACCTAACCATCCGTTTCTGCCAGGACTGCCAGCAACAAATCAGCAGTTGTGTTTTGCAAAGTATTGTTGTTCCAACTTTGTGTTTTGTTTGGGTTGTTGAACTGTTACTTATACAAGGTATAATTTGTTCAAGATTCATGAGCCTACACATGCAGTAAAACATGTCTGACCAGAGATCCAGAAACTATTTAGAAACTTCAAGTACGCATGTTAAGAATATATGTAGATTACTTGTTTGGAGTGTCCTACAGCTGTGCCCTAAGTGAACACTGCCTTTTTAACCAAAGATGTTACCTTATTGCTATTAAGAGATTATGCATGTTAAATTAAAGAGTGAGAAGAATGATGGATGTAGACAGGAGATGGAGTACAGTTGCTTTATCTGGTTTCAACTGCACAGATCTCAACAGCTAGCAAAATCATCTACAGCAGAGTCAGTCTGGGGAAGGAACCTGCCATGTCAACACTGTCAAAACTATGGCAGATACCAAAAACGTCATCAGAAATAAAACCATATGGTTTGTCATTTCCCCAGTTCTGTCATACACAGGTGTCAGAGTTCTGTAATTGCATGTTCTTCTTCCAAGACAGATTGCCTTCTGTTTCTAGGATTAAGACCAACACCTTTTTTTAAAAGGTTCTGTTAAGAAAACAGGCCTTCTTGCCATAAAATTACACTTGTTTAGGGCAGATTTTATTTAACACAAGCAGGATTGACTTTGAAATAAAATCCAACAGGTTTCCCACTTGATTTTGATTTAATGGACATATTTGGTAGAGGACCTCAGGGTAGGCTGGCTCTGGCTATTTGTCTTTATACTGGGTAGTTTATATATTTTAAGAAAGTGACAAATGGCAGCTTTAAAAAAACTCATTATAGTAATTGATTATTATAGGAAAACCTTGGAAACCTTATGAAAGAGAGACATATTCTCTAAGTGTCTTAGCTTTAATCCAGATCTGTAATTAGAAGAATCCATAAACATTTATCACATTCAGAGAGGTTTGGTCAGAAGGTTTAGAATAAAACTCTGGAGTCACTTTATTGTTCTGTGTTAAAATTACATAATTTAGCAATTTCCCCTTATCACAGAGAGATTAATTTGCCCATCTGAACAGAGGCCTACACACTCTCAGGACCCATATAAAATGAGTCCCACAAGAATTTTCCTGTGCACGAACTCTGGGAAAGGTGGCTGGACTCTTAGACTAATACATTTATGAGTTTTCTTATCAAGTCAAATTTTCACTGTAGAATTTGTTCAAGAATTTGAGTTATCTATTACCCCTCCACTTTTTCTCCTTGGTCTCTCCATCTATCTGAAACGTTGGGTGTCCCAGCAGGAAGCTTATTGATCTCACGTTCACTCCTTGCCTCACCTCCCTTATTTTAGCTGTAGCTCATTCTGACCAAGTTTTGAGAGATTCCAGTCCTGGACCCATATGTAAGATGGCCTTTAACGCATATTTAATTCAAGGCCTTTTGGTTAAATAACTGATTTATTTAAGCAAACAGCTAATGTGGCTAGAAGTTTATTTTGCTTTCATTAATGAAAAAAAAAGATAAATATCTCAACCATGAAAATTGGGACCAAAATTTGTCTATCTAAGGTTACATTACCAATGCCTCTGGAAGACAGAGACAACATTTCTTGTCTGTCTTTTACAGAGACAATAAGCACACAAGAGACTTAATGACTGTTTTCAGAAATGCTGAATATGAAAACTTATCTCTTAGATTTCAAGTCCTTAATAATGTACAAACTTGAGAATTGGTCACTGTCCCCATGTACAGAAAAGTAAATATTCTGCAGTTGATTCTTTAAGAACCTTTTGTTCCTGATTTGGGTCTGTAATATGTGACTCAGTTTGACTTCTTCTTTATCTGAGGGGGTATACATCTCATGTTTCTTCTAAGAAAGAAAGGAATGGAGTGCTCAGGATAAACCATAATTGATCATAAAAGACAGAAAACATTTGCAAAGCGATACATATTACTATGGTAGATACACTTCAACAGTTTTCAGTCCAGAGAAGGTCTTTTGAAGCATGGCTTATCAGGCATATCCTACTATGTATGTAGTAGTAGTAGTAGATATACGAGGTATTATTTCTTTTAACCATGATTCATCATGGTAAACCTCAACATTTATAGTGTTTTCTCTTATGGCACCACATCCTGAAGTAAAAGCACTGTATAAGAATGTCCTCTTTCTTTTCTAAAAAGTGATCCTCTAGGTGTGAAAGGATTGACTTTGTCAGCTTAGTTATATATAAGGCTCAGAGGTGAGAATGCAAGTGAAAGAACTATTAAAAAAAAAAAAATCTTAAAACTTCAATTTTTTTAACAAAAATAGCAATTTTCAGAAAACTTTCATGACATTTTTATGTCCAGAGTTGACAATGCCATTCATTTATCTTTCTTTAAATGCATTCTATTCCTTCAGATAATGTCCTACATATAAATTTACATATGTCTATAACAGGAGCAGGCCACAAAATCTGAGAAACCAAGTGAAGGTTTTGAAAGCAAAGATTTTTTTACTCTTTTAAGCAGATATGTTATAAAACCAAGCCCATAACAATTACATTTATTCTTTCCCCAAAGCAAGCGACATCTTTTAACCATTAAAGTTTTTTTTATTCCAAGTTTGTTTCAGTCTGTAAACCCCTTTTTTAGCATGAAATAAAAATCATTGTTCCTTTGGCAAGTGTACAGTTTCTTTGTCAAAAGCTGCTCAATTCAAATATTCTGCTCACAAAGATATGTTACTTGGCAGTTTGATGTATATAGTAAAAGTGAAAGATACTTGTTAATAGCAGAGAAGAAAATTCATGTTCTTTGTGTTTTCGCATAACAGAGATTTTTCAAGTTAGCCATTGTTTCAGATGGATACATGTCAGGTAAAGAATGAAAAGTCCAAAGGTATAACTCTCTGAGTTGTTTTATCTGTATAGTCAATGGGAAAAGAGCACACTGGCATATGGCAGGATCAGACCATAAGATTTCAAAGTCTGAAAGTCTTTGAGGTGCAACTGTGTCCAGTTCTGAGGCCCGCAGTTCAGGAAGGACATTGAGATGTCCAGAGAAGGACAACAAAGCTGGTGAAGGGTCTGGAGCACATGTCCCATGAGGAACTGCTGAAGGAGTTTTGGGTTGTTTAGCCTGGAGAAAAGGAGGCTCAGGGGAGAGTTTATCACTCTACAACTACCTGAAAAGAAATTGTGGCCAGGTGGGGGTCAGCCTCTTCTTTCAGACAACTAGTGATAGATCAACAGAACATAGTCTTAAGCTGCACCAAGGAAGGTTTAGTTGGACATTAGGAAAAAGTTCTTCACAGAAAGGGTGATTGGGCACTGGAATGGGCTGCCCAGGGAGGTGGTGGAGTCACCATCCCTGGAGCTCTTTAAGGAAAGACTGGATGTGGCACTTAGTATCGTGGTCTAGTTGACATGGTGGTGTTCTGTCAAAAGTTGGAATTTATAATCTCAGAGGTCTATGCTACTTAAAATTTAAAATTCTGCTATTTTTATCCAGTGAAGTTGGAATAATTACATCTTTGTTTATGCATGCTAAACTAAAGAGTGAGAAGGATGATGGATGTTGGCAGGAGGTGGAATACAGTGGCTTTACCTGGTTTCAGCTGCACAGATCTCAACAGCTAGCAAAGTCATCTACAGCAGAGTCAGTCTGGGGAAGGAACCTGCCATGTCAACACTGTCAAAACTATGGCAGATACCAAAAACGTAATCAGAACTAAAACCATTTTTTAGTGCCATAGTCTAGTTGTGATGGTGGTGTTCTGTCAAAAGTTTGAATTGATGATCTCAGAGGTCTTTGCTACTTAAAATTTAAAATTCTGCTATTTTTATCCAGGGAAGTTGGAATAATTACATCTTTGATTGCCTTAAGATATAAACTATTGCTGTTTACAAGAACTTCAGACTATATCTCACCCTCTGTAGACACAGCACTGTAATTCATGGAAAGCTTGCCAGAATTACAGTCTGTTTAGGTAAGAGTCAAACCTCAAGACAGAATCACTTCTCATAGGAAAATTTCTGTAGCAAAGACAGAATGTACTCCAGCATGTTCCTAGGTTTGGCTGGTTGGAAACCTGGAGTGGTAAATGGCCTGCATTTGTTGGCATGAGTGAAAAGAAAGCCCCACAGTCCTGACTTTTGGAATGGGGTTGGTCTCACATATCATCAGAACTTTAAAAGACAGATGTATTAAATGTAGTTACTCTTTGCTTCACTAAGGGAAAGTATTTAATGTCCCAGAGCAGCTGTTCTGACCAGTCTTGAAACATGATGGCTGGTATATTTAAACTGAAAGAGAGTAGAGTTAGATTAGATGTTAAGAAGAAACTCTTTATTGTGAGGGTGGCCAGACACTGGAGAAAGTTTTCCAAAGTAGTTGTGGGTGTTCCATCCCTGGAAATGTTCAAGACTAAGCTGGATGCAGCTTTAAGCAACCTGATCTGGTGGAAACTGTCCCTGCCTGTGGGACGATGTTGGAACCGGGTGGTCTTAAGGTCCCTCCCAACCTAAACAATTTTATCGTTCTATGATATATAAAGATGACCTACAAGTCTAATCAACCACATGTTGTCATCTCACCTGGGCCCATACATTTCTGTGTCAGTGTTATATTTACTATGTACTTCAAAGCAAATATAAGAGAGTAATTCCAATTCACTCTACAAACTGAATAGGGACAATGGTCCAGTGATTGCAAAAGGGCTGCTATGCCAATGCATCTCCTGATTACTGACATCTATGTTAGAATGGAGATGCCTTTTGCCTTTCTTCTAATGTATACTGGCAGAAAAGCTAGCAAGAATTCAATTCTATTTTAGTGTATTTCTTTGCATATATTTGTCTGTATTAAACAGCAGTATTTTATGCTTAAAGGACAGAATTTTCTCTCATTAACCCTGCAGAGGTCAGTGGTCTGTACAGAAACTATATTGGGCATTAATTTTATATCATTTCCATACAGCAGTTTTATCTGGCATTTCCAAGATGCAAAACACTGTCATATGTAAATGCATTCACCAACATGATTTTTCACAGTATAAAATTTATTAGGAAAACACATGCTTCATGTAGTGGTTTGGTCCAAAATACTCATTACTGTTTATCTGCTGTGAGATAAGAATTAGGAGAAATGCAAAGCAGGCACCAAACTTGAAAGAATATAAAGAAGTTTATTAACAGACCTAAAAGAAGGAAAAAAAAATATACCACCTTCAGAACTCTCCTCCTCTGCCCACCTTCCTCCCTTCTCCCACTGACAATGTAAAAAGACAACCCTTAAGATGTTCAGTCTGTTTACCACTTCCATAATAACCTTGTTCAGTCCATTTAGAAAGAGAAGTCTCTTCTTGCTCATGCTATGAAAACAGTATCACAATGAGACAGCCGCCCACTTCCAAATATTGTTCAGTCCATTTAGGAAGAGGAGTCTCTCTGCCTGCATGTGAGTCCCTTCCCCC
>NW_008237919.1:1369955-1429535 GCF_000691975.1 Corvus brachyrhynchos | reverse complement strand
CACGGCTGGAACAGGTCCATGGCTTCAGGATGGCCGTGGCCCGGCCCGGCCTGGCCCAAGCAGGGCCTGGCCGGGCCCGCTGGGCCCTGCTCGGGTCCTGCAGCCACCTGTCCCAGTGCCGGAAACGAGAGAGAGCTTGGAGGGGGAGTTTGCCTATTCTTAAATGTGGATCACAGAGGTGATCACAACTTTACGTGGCTTAGAGAATTGTCCATATTCAAACTGGCCAGCTGATAGGTTCTATCAGTTCCCAGAGGAAACTGTAAGCACCCCTTAGCAAGGACGTCCCTTCCGGGACTATGCTTGCTAACCTATGACACTTCATTATATATATGTTTCCATGTTTTAATGCATATTTTCCAAGGATTTTTCTTTTTACCCTGTTATTTTTATCTAATGTTTTTTAAAAGTTGATTCATTGTCATTAAAGAAAATCAAAGAGGTGAAGAAAAGCACGTGGCATCTCTTTTTGTTGCTGTTACCTTGTTTTATTATTTGTATGTCTCAGAAGTTGTCTATTATACTTTTATTGATCAAGGAACAGAATCCCTTTAAAATCCAGGTGTTGACCACATGTTTATCAGACTTTCCATAAACAGCAAAGAGTTTTTCTTTCCATATCTGCTTTCTTTGTGAAAATCCGACTGAGCTTTGCAAATATGTTAATCCGGGTCTGCAAAATCTTCAAGCTCTTGATTTGATTCATGCATGCTAGCAAGGGTCAAACTGAGGGGAAATAGTAAAGCAGCATTTCCTCTGAGGTGATTGTATTGCTCATGCCTTTGTATATCTCTACCAGCACAGAATGGTGGCAGGTTTTCACTGCTGAGGATTAAAACTAATTTAGTGTTTCTAAACTAAACATGCCTAGGATGCAAAGTTCAGACCCAAATCACAGATTTATCAAATTAAGTGTTCAGATACAGTGATTGGCATTTTCTTCAAATATAAAAAGCATTCAGATCTAGCTTTTTCAATTGTTCTCATATTTTTTAAGCACTGATTTTTGAAAATACTATTAGGCTGAAAAAGACTCATACTTTAAAAACAGCCTTCTAATTTTATACCTCTCCTTATCTCACTTCTGCTTGCCAAGGCAAAGAATTACAGATTAAAAGAATGGATTTTGGATACCCAAAAAATGTTTTCTGCTCCTGGGAATATCTGTTTCTCTAAGATATTATTTTATAGGTGTCCTTTATTTAATTTACAATACTCGTATAAATATACATAATGTGCATATAAAAAGAGGTTGCTGAAACAAAACTGTAATAAATATGGATTTTTAAAATATGGATTAAATGAACAAACGTCATAGATCTTGAACTTGAAGGTCCTGCATAGTTGTTTGTAATAGTAAGAACTATGGTGTAACAAATTATTAACCTTCCTACAGTTCCCAAACAGGTCCTCTCCAATAAAAAGGATGAAAAGGGAAAGGAAAGGAAAGGAAAGGAAAGGAAAGGAAAGGAAAGGAAAGGAAAGGAAAGGAAAGGAAAGGAAAGGAAAGGAAAGGAAAGGAAAGGAAAGGAAAGGAAAGGAAAGGAAAGGAAAGGAAAGGAAAGGAAAGGAAAGGAAAGGATGACTGTAAAACAAGGGAATGAAGTTTTGAAAGAGTAAAGCTATAACAAGAAAATGATGTGGCTGGTTCTTGTTTCTTTGATATGTTTGCAAACTAATACTTTTACAAAAAGGTAGCATCTTGCCTTCTTTTATTCTTTTTTTCTTGACTAAACTTTTTGGGTTTTGCATGACATAGTAAAAATCAATTAGCTGAAGAGCACATACTTACCTGATAGTTGGGGTGAATTTCTCTATACTATATTTGGTGCTTCATCTTCATCATGTGTGAATGCAAGAGAAATTTTTACTACTTTATCTAATTAACACAGCAAACCTTTCAAACACTGTTAAAATTTAATTAGGATTCTTGTTAATTTGGCATAGTGCTAGTTTATTTATCTCTCACAATTAATTTATAAAAATATTTTCGTTAGCTCTTGGTGTTTATTTCAGCAAAGAGTTCAGTAGGATTAAGGTCTCAAAAGTAATGCCTTAAGTTACTTAGATGTATGGTTTGGGGTTTTTTAAATAAGATCACTTATGCTGACGGCTCAGATTGGATATTTTAGAAAGTAATCATTTGTTTGGTAACATGCCAATTTTAAGTTTTTGTTATAGATTAGTTTTTCTCTGGTTTAATAAAGAATAAATAAGTATATCTAAAATTTAGAAAGCAATTCACTATCATTCTTTTAAAAATAATACATCATTCAGTAATCATATGTACCAGAAAAATGGAGAGCATTGTGAGGAATTGTTCTGATCCTGACATGAACAAACTGGCATATTCCTGGGAACTGTAAAAATGGAGGGAGTAGTGGTCATAGCATCTTGATGAGTTTAGATCTTTCTTTGTTGTATTTGGGTAGGGTCATTTCACAGGGCATATTTTCACTTTCTGTAAACTTATCCTTTGCTGATTAAAGATAGTTAGTCTAAAAGGTAGCTTTAGAAATTACCTTTTTGGTATAGGCAACATGGAATAATTGAAGAGAAAATTGTTGCTATTCCTTGTGATTTGGACTTAAACTCCAAGTGAATTGTGAACACAGAAGTCTTTAGACTAAAAGGTAGAATAAATGTGTTTTTTGTCTACGGTGTCATGTCGTCTCTTCCAAAAAAGTACTATTTTCTACAAATAAGCAACAGGCACATGGCCTGCTGGATCAGGTTACACCAGGTTATGTTGTGTTACATGATATGACATGCCCTGCAGTGACCTGAGGCAATCATCTTGTGTTACCTTGGTAAGGAAATACTACTCTTTATTAAACAAGTGAAAAGAATGCTAATCATCTCTAGCCATGAGGAATTTCTGTGCTCTCTGTAGGTAAAAGCACTTAATGACAAGCAGTATGTTCTTTTGATTTTATTTCAGCTGCTTCTAGGCAGTCTAAAACCCAAAGAATCACGTCGTACTATTATTTACTAGTTGGCATGTACTTTAGAAATCTAATTAAATATGGTCCAGAGTACACTCTGAAGAGAAATTCCTGTAGTGCTACAAAGACTTGTAGTACTTGGAGAGTGGACAGACAATAGCACCTATTTGGTTATGGAAATAAGAGATTTTGCAAAAGGGATATTAAGTAATCTTCTTAGATGGCAATTCTTAGTGTTGGGAGTCTAACTATTTATCTATTTTTATGCATAGACTGGTCATTATTACTCTTCTACAGTTCTTAAAAGCTTCTTGCTTAAATAGTACATTATGAAAATGAGCTCTTGCAACTGCAAAGTATGATAAAACTGAGTCTATAGTGTGACCCTACCCATGACTCCATCAGGATAGGTACTCTCAATAAATAAGTCTTGAGTTATTGCATTATGGGATATTATCAAAGGAACCCATTGTACTTGGTCATTCAGTGTAATGATCTTTTATATTATTTCCTATTGATACATTTGGCATGTCAATTCACTTTTAAAAGATTCGCACAAAGAAAGTGAACACTATTACACAGGTACAGCTATCTACTGATTTTACAGTAAATTACTGGTGCGTGGTACAGAATGTAACCTCCTGGTTATACTCTGCAGTAAAAGGAATGGGTTAGAGAGGTTTTTATGCAAATTAGTAATGCTCTATGTTGGAAGTCTAATTGTACTTTTTATTGTTGGACAAGTCAATATGCTTTAATACACATTTTATAAGCTTCTTGCTAAAACTGTATATGAAAGGGATTAGTTCCCATAGATGAAAAGCATAATCTTAACAATGAGGCCACGTAAGCAGAATGGTTGAAGTACTGATAAAGGATTTGTTAGCTCCAACATAGAATAAGTCTTATTAGGGTTATTAGTCACCACTATTTGACCCACTACATTTCATTGTACAAGTCAGATGTACTCAGTGATGGAACTAACATCAGCTACTGTGTTCTGGCCAGGTACAATAAGTAGGAATGTGTGAACTACCTTGCCAAAAATCAGAAACAACATACATTCATTTTTCTTTAGTTATTCTTGAACTGGGAAAGCAAAACCAAAATAATTTTAAAATGACCCGTTTTATAAAAAGTACTAGGTAGCACTTCTTGAAAGAGGCTGGAAGAGAAGTTCAAGGTTCAGGTTTTGGTTGCTGTCTCAGTTGATCTAAATCTTCCTACATGCTCAGCACTGGTCATTATCACAAATAATAAAATTCAAATGTTGAAGAACAAGAGTTTAGTTAATCACAGGAAAATCTGAAGAAAATTATCTTCAAAATGGAGGTTTCACATTAGAAAAAAAGGTCAGTTGTGTGTTTTCTCGGACAATCCCTTTCTTAAAACCCATACACAGCTTTTTTTTTTTTTTTGTCTATGGTCATAACAGCAATTGTGACAGAGCTAGTGAAGAAAAATGGAAGTACAAGAGTAAAGTTTTAACTAAGGGATTCTTTTGATATTCCTTAGCTTTAAATAATTCATCGAAGTATATCAGAATCACCAAATGATGACAGCATACAAAATAGAGACCAGAGCAAAGCACAACTATAAATCTGATGAGGCATCTATGGTCTTCAGTTGTGTTATTTTTCTTCCTCTTATGCTGGATCATGGAATACGTATGGGAGGGTGAACAGATTCCTAAACCTTATCTGCTCAACCAAAGCAATGCCTAAGAAAATGTATTGTTATATTAATATTTCTAATAAATCTAAACTACAGATTATATACATGGTTCTTTCTCTGCAATGCATTTATTAATTTCTAGTCTTCCCTCTGTAACCTTGTGCTAGAGCAAGTCTTAGCTGTCAATATCAAGAATATTGTTTAGAAGGGCTTTTCCTTTAAATTATGCTACCCAATCTCTCCCAGCACTGCAATGTGTTCACTGTGTCTGTCAGGAATATATTTCTCACATAACAGTCAGTGTAGCTGCTCCTTTTAGACTGCAAGAGCACCTGTCCTACTCCTAGGGATGTTGTTACTCAGCATTTACAGGCTCACAAGTAATATATCTGCACATTTGGTCTTTATTTGTCTCCTGGAAAGAGTCCTATCTATGAGCCTCTAGTACAAATGAATATTTGACATCAAATTGCTTATTCGTTTGCCTTGTTTAAAGAGGTGTCTAGATAGACAGGCATCCTTCTGTCCTGTGCTGTCTTTCTTATTTTCTCATGTTAGTCTTTCCTTTATTTTTAAAATTCTAACTATTTATTTATTTACTTACTTATACTTTCTAGCTTGTTTTAAGTCTTGTTCCAGATTTCCAAAGAAAACCTATTTTCACAAAATCAAAGAATCAACTGAGTTGGAGGGGACCCACAAGGACCATCGAGTCCAACTCCTTGCCCTGCACAGCACCATCCCCAAGACACACCATGTGCATGAGGGCATTGTCCAAAATCTTGAACTCTACCAGACTGGTGCTTTGACCACTTCCCTGGGGAGCCTGTTCCAGTGCCCAAACACCCTCTGGGTGAAGAACCTTTTTCAAATATCAACCTAAACCTCCCCTGACATGACTTCAGGCTGCTCCCTCAAGTCCTGTCACTGGGCACCAGAGAGAAGAGATCAGTGTCTGCCCCTCCTCTACTTGTGCTTTTTTATTTTCTCATGCTAGTCTTCCCTTTCTTTTTAAAATTTATTTATTTATTAATTTATTTATTATTTATACATTTTGGCTTTTTTTAGCTCTTGTTCTATATTTCCAAAGAAAACCTACTTTCCTCTGAGTCTAGCAGACTCACGCTCATACAGTCCCAGTTCCACTGAAAATAAAAGGCACACAGTGGTTATTTGTGACAATGAAACTTAGAGTTCAAGACTCAAGCATTTCAGAGCAGAGATTGTACTGTGTCGTGCAATATGAGATTTTGACAAATCAGATGATAAAATGCTATCAAATTGTCTGAGAGAATGAAGACATTCTCCACTCTTTTAAAAAATATAGATAAAGAAGTCAGAAAAGCAGATATTTATGGGAATGACATAGAGGAGGACAAAGGCAAAGATCAGTGGAGCTTGCTTAAGCCCCATGCCTGTTCCTCATAGTGCAAACAATCATTCATTTTATCTTACTTTAGCAGTTTAAAAGGCAGGCATCCAGGTTAAACAAATAATCTAGGTTTCCCCAGAGTCAATTGGAAGAGTTAGGCGCTTCCAGAGCAAATTTACTAAATATTGAGGCTGGAAACATTGTTTCAGTATTTTAAAGCATACTAAATGTTATGGGTCTTGAAGTAGTGTCCAAAGGTCCCACAGCAATGTTTAACTTGGCGCAGATTTTAGTGTTAACCATTAGATTTGCTTATCTGTAGGCTTTTTATATCTACATCATACTAGTAAATATAATTTTATTTACTCCTGCTGTGACCAAGGGGAGTAACCAAGCCATTTGCTCTTATTTCTGTTGTAAACAAATGTTATTTCCTATGGTTTTGCTTTGCTTTCTCCAGCTTTCAGTTGAAAGTTGCATTTTCAAAAAGGTTTTTATCTGAAACTAGCTTATTTTTCTGATTATAGAAGAAAAAAGCTTTATAGAACAAAGTATCTCTGTTGTTCTCGAGATTATTAATTTTTTGAATGCAAAGAACTTTAGACAGGTTTGTGAGGAAGAAGCCTCCCATTACAGAGCACAATATTTACCACATGACAGAGAAGCAACTAGGAAGCTAGGAGGTTTCTCCACTCTTATGATGTCTGTATCTATCACAGTCTCCAGAGAGGGTGATATGAGGTCTTTCTTTGGTCCTCCTCCCTTACACAGTTTAAAAAAACCTGCTTTGATGGCTTTGCCTTTAGTGAAAGGTCAGTGATTGTGCCCTTGTTTGACATAATTGATGGTGTAGTTAATTAGAATTATACTGTACTTAGAATAGCCTGTGCTTCTAAGATCTGTAGTGGAAGAGTTACCTCCTGCAGAGTTTCTGAGATCTAAAGAATGGCAGCTTCCTCAAGCACTGTTTACAAGCTCCTTTAGCATGATTGTAGCATCTACAATCTATAGCAGAAAGACTCCCTCCTGTGGAACTAATAAAATCCACAGAGGAAGTGCTGTGGATTTCCTGAATCCTGATTTGCCTGTAAGAATTTAATATGGTTGCAGACATCTTTAGGTGTGAGGCCATTAAATTCCATCACATATGTTCCAGATCCACAAACATGGGTCCATGTTATCATTGTGTTACTTCACTTTTAAGATGGTACAGCTTTTATGACATAGGTAGTAACACGAAAAACCTCAAAATATGATCATCTGATTAATGCACATACCAAGGGATATCTTTAATGCCCCTGAGTAGTCTAAGCAGAAGAAATATGAGTATTCCTGAAACTATATTTTTCAGTAACCACTGCTGAAAGAACGCTGGTATTAACTTTAAAGAGATCTGGCTAGATTTCTTTACATCATAAAAGGTATTGATAATATTACAGAGACATCAAATTCACAGTTAGAGTATATTAGTTCCCATAGATTCACCCCCCCCATTTTGCTAAAATTGCTTGCAAACCCAAATATTTAGTGTATAAAATATTTAATAAATGCCTAATCTATTCCCACCCCCCCAAGCCAAAATGGTTTTGAAAGAGTGGATTCAGAGAATATGTCTAAGCTAAAATTAGAGGAGGTGACTTATCACTTAATTAATTTTTCTAATATATAATGGAAGACAAATAAAACATCACCCAAAACCAGCCATTTTTATAACATAGCATTTTTTTGTTTATGTCTTCTATGAAAAGGATACAGATTTCTGATTATATTGGTATAAACTGTGGCTGACAGGACAATAACTTAGATCCTTTTCTTTAAGGATAACAGACTTTAAAATAAAATTACTGTATCTTCTGGTATGTATAAAATTCATTACTAGCTATTGTAGTTTCAATGCCATTTTAGCTTCAGAATCACAGATATCTTCATGCATAAAATATATTAATTTAAGAATGAAAAAAAATACAGTAGAAAGCACAGTCTACTTTCAGTCCTTTCCTTTTGAACAGGCTGCTTGCTTAACCCAGTACAAGAAGCTAGTGTGAGTTTCATTGTCTTGATTTAAAAAAAGAGTTAATCAAAGAATAATGGATAGGATGTCTTCATCTGACAACATCTGTTGATCTGAAACAGGAGAACAGCCAGTGTGACAGTGAAGGTGTTCTCTACTTTTTTTCCCAAGCTGAAAAAATGGGGCATAGAGCTGTACAACCCATAGCAATGTGCATGTCTTTATATGATGTTGTTCACCAGAGACTTGTCAACAGACTGAGCCATATTGGTTCTGGCAGTCTTTCTATTGGGACAATATTCGCCTTGAAGTACTATCTTTTCTCTTTTTCAATGTCAGCCTGAAGGCTCTTAGACAGCATATGTTCATTTCATGTCTTAGAGATATTGCTTCTGGTATTGCAAATGCATTACCACATTGAGCTTTTTTTTTGTAAAACAGATGGTACGTATTAAGGTCTCTGTTTCTTAGACAATTTCTGCAACAATCGCACCACATTCTTCACATTGACAAAAACATCAGCATCATGCAGTGAGGCACTAGATTATGTCAGAATGGTAAATGAAAGCCCATAAGAGGAAGAGTTATAAAGGTGAATCAGTTCCCTTAGAGAAATGGGGAAGGGTGTTATATTTGGTAGGCATTCAGTTAAAAATTAACGCCCTGATCCTGCAGAGTGATTTGTTTGGGTGTAACTTAGCTTGCAAGGAGTGTTGCTGGTATGCAGGAACCACATTTAGAATAGATATTATTTCTTGTAAGCCTGGGTCTTAAGACCTGGTGAAGAACACAAAGATTTGAGAATGAGGTGAGCACAAGGGACAAGCCATAAAGCGGTCACTGAAGGATTGTAAGAATGATGGTGAATCAGAGGTTCATGGGCAAGCAAGCTGCAGCACAGAACTGGGCAAAATTAGAAGACCATCTAAGAAAGGTTGTCAAAAATCTGTGTGTGCAGTGAACAGGCAATGAACAAGAAAGAAATTAGTCACACTCTCCTGGAGAGAGTGTAGGTGGTACTCTTTGGTAACATGAAGGTGCCTTAAGGCAAAACTAGAGAGACTGGTCCAACTGCAATTGCCATAGAAAAGAAAGGGAACGGTAAATTGGCATCAGTAACCTACTTTTGTGGTATTGTGTCTTTGCTGCGGCAGCATCAGCCTTTTTGAAAAGGCACTATCTTAGTGCCTTTAATGTAAACTGGATTTCCTTGTCCTCATTTAAAGTGTCAGATCAAATACAGAAGAGTGGAAAGTGGGACTTGGGTAAAAATAACATTTGAGGCCAGAAGTGAGGTTAGTTGGTGCAACTGGATGTCAAGACACACTCAGAAAAGTCTGAGTTTGCCCTATTGTCATTGTTACTTCTGCTAGGAGGATTGCTGAAAATGCAGGACTGCTTGCCATGTTCCTACCCCATGAAGAATAGGAATATTGGTTCTTCACGTAAACAGATCACCTTCATTTGAAACCTACATGACTTTCTTCTGAGTGTGAGATTTGAAGAACATGAGATCAAACGAAGAGGTGGAGAGCAACATTTGAGCAATAGATTCCAATGAGACATTCTTGTAGTGGGTGCAAGGGCTGTGTACACATGTACATACCTTGAGGAGATAACCAATGTTTCAGAAGTGATTGGTCCCCCCCTGTTCAATTTGAAAATGCAGTTTATTTTAAGAACTCATGACAAAGTCATGTCAGAGTGCATCAAGACAGCAGAACCTTACAAACCACTGTGCTGTTTTGCACATTATTTTTTACAGGAACAACAGGTCAGCTTGAAATGTCACAGACAGTGAGCACCATTTTCTGAGTGATAGTGCTGTTCTGAGGCTGAATTTGCTGACTATCAGTAATGTCTATAAATAATTCAGAAGGTCAGGGTTTAAGCAAGAAAGTTTTGCATTTGCTTCTATAAAGTGATGGCATTAGTTGTGGCTTGTAAAAAATTGTACATGAGTTTAAGTTAGTATTTCCAATGTTACTTTGAACTGTCAAACTAATTTTTCTCAGGAATTTACTATTTTCTTTACTACAGGAACACCCACTGTCTTCCTTTCTTGTTTTTCCTATGCTTATCCAGTCATGGGATCTTTCTTCCTGTGCTGCATTTCTACTAGTCAAAGGCAAACGGGACTTCAGGTTTCAGACTTGGTACTTTCTCATTGTAAATTTTTACCATCACATGTTGATATAGCATTAAAGTAATTAGTTTTAATCAAAACACTCCAAATGGAAAGTGTAGCTAAGTCCTAAAAAGAAGATGGACAAACTCAAATGACTGCATATTCTATTAAATGAATAAATAAATAAGAGTTCAAAGCATAGTTAAAAACTTCATATTTCTAAGAGGCTAGAATTATATGATTATATGCATGCTCATAGTCTGCTTTTGCAGAAATAAAAACTTGTGCTCTAAGTGTTGGTGAGAACAGCTGAGTTCAGTGAAGGCGGGAGTAAGATGGATGATATTTTGCCTCTTCCTTCCCTTGGGGTTCCTTTCTACCTAAATAGGTCGGGTCAAATTTCTGACCTTTGTCATGTATTATCAGACTGAATGACTTACTCAATTTAGTGTTAAAGGCAGTTGGAAACTATTAATTATTCTGGTGGCCCAGATTGAAATAGCTTAAAATTGCCTGATTTTAAAAGGTATCCTATGCCACAAAATATTCTGGAGACTTTTCCTTGAAAACTAATTAAAAATCCTATCCACAAACTTAAAACACATCTTCAAATTCTTCTGAGTGTGATCTGAATAAAGATCGTAAATGTAGATTCCTGAATCTAGATAGAGCCTGAAATGGAAGCTCTGATGCTTCCCTGTAATTACACAGAAATCTAGGTATCATCTTTATACTCTAGAGAGACCATCTAAAAGACAAGCATACCTTCTTGCAAAGTGGTCTGGACTCCATCAAATTGCTGAACAAATAAAAATATTTTAATTGCTAAAACACATTGTTATTCACACCAAAGTACAATCTTCTGGGCACAGAGAACAAAATCAAGATACACATTCACCTTATTGAATAGTAGGTTGTGACATTTAATACAGGGTTTGCAGGGATTTTCAGTTTACTAGGACAGATGAATTTCCCTGAACTTATTGTGTTCCAAATTAATGATGGCACCTTGTTTTCCTACTTCTTATGCCCATTAGGGAAATGCATAATTCATTCTAAAGATGTGCATGAAGTAAGGTTCTTGTGTTTGTGATCAGCTTTTACAAACAGGAAAGAAATGACCACTTTATGTAAACAGCTACTGAAGCAGAATGTATATTTAGTTCTTCCCACTAATTTTAGCCTTGTTTATTCACTCTGTTATTCCGCAGTTCTACAGATCATGAGGAAAACAGGTTTAATATTCAGAAAGAAGGGCAATGCGCATATTTTTGAGCTGAAAAATAATAATTTTTTTTTAATAATGATTCTCTGACTTAAAAATACATGCAAGACTAGTAAGAGAAAAAACATCTCTGATGTTGGTGGAAATCTCACAAACAGCAATTTAAGATCTGTTTTCAATGGTTAAATTAACAAGCAAGCCATTCTGGCAAATTTCCAGTTTTCACAAATTAAAGATATTTTACTGGTAAGTCCTTTGTCTTTTAGAAATTCACTGTATGCACTGTGTTAATATTTTCCGATAATATTGTACAAAATTTATTTTTCTTTCACTGTGCTTCAGCTAAACATGGGCATGAAGTGAATTCTTGTGAAAAGAAAACAAAGGATATATTCTTTGAAACCAAAAGAAATTCTTCACATATCACTTGGCCCTATGAGCAGAAGGTGTGAAGGAAGGGGCTGAAATGCTCGAGACATCAAATACTTTAAAGCCAGCACTTGAGTGTTTAAAAAATAGACTGTCAGCTGAAATGTTTCAATGTGAGAGAGAGAGAGAGGAGAGGCTCAAAGGTGTTTAAAAGGGCTGCTGGAGAGGCTTGTATCAGGAGCAGTAATAGTGAGAAATTCATCCGTGCTGATGATGGGGAAGGCAGTATCAGAGACTATTGAGGCGCTGAATGTGCTGGCACTGGAGCTGCAAGTGGTGACACTGGTGGTTGTAGGAGGGGTGGATGTGACAGCTTTGTTAGCAGCCTTGTGCCTGATGAAGAGAATGTTTCTGTCAGAATGTACCCTTCACCTTCACGTTAAAAATAGCATTTGGTACGCTATTTATGGGGATTTGGGGTACTTTAGTTCTCCTTTGCCATATGGGTAGCTGCTGACATTAGATTTGGCACTTCTTTTCTGAACTGGAACATTGCAAAAATGGGATGGTCTGAATTTCAATGATGTCTTAGTCTTTGCAGCTTTCACCGGAGAAAACTCCTTTCTTTCATTTATGACTGAACTTTGTGAGAAAATAAGCAAGAATACCCACATTAGACACAACTATAGTAAAGAGAAGCAAAATATGAGTTTTGAAGCAGATATTGGACATTACAGACTGCTTCAGTGTTAATTCAAAATTGGCAGTGCTCAGACATGCTTGAAATGTACTTCAAGAAATCTTTTCTTTCCCTTCCCTTCCCTTCCCTTCCCTTCCCTTCCCTTCCCTTCCCTTCTCTTCCCTTCCCTACAGCAAAGCAAGTGAAAAAAATCTGGTTTCTACAGTTTTGGGATTTTGGGGTATTTTTATGTTGGTTTTAAAAATTATTATTAGTATTATTCTGTGTAATTATTATAGTGTAATATTCAAACACTGTTCTCACATGTATTAATAAAGATCTAAACTTGACAGAACTTTTGCTGTGGTGACAGAAGTTTGTTCCAATTTATGGAACACAGCAATTCAGAACTTTTGCTCAACTTTTTTGCTGTTGTAATAGCAGTGAATGTTGAAGAATATTTTTTTAGTCACTAATAGGTTTCTTTTTTCCCTATATCACAAAATTTCTTTGAAAAATTAGTGAAAGTGCCATGTCTTTAGGACATTTTCCAGAACATTATAAAAGCTAAATCCCAGAGCTATTGTTTTAGGGATAAATATTGGTAATGTATTTGCAACAGTGTCAAAGGAGAATACCATGCCATTTGTTAACAAATAGTGTTTAACTGCTCAATTTTTCTATAGCTTTAAATGTATTTTTGGAAAACAACCTAAGCAAAACTAAGTAGCAAAACTTCTAAATGTTCTTTATTTATGAGGCTTTCCTCTCATTGTTGCCTTTCGTCACGTAAATAAATAAAAGTACTAATATACTTTGTTTTCTAAAACACAGATGTGAGGACTTCCCACTGTGATTCTCTTTTCGACAGGCTCTATATTTGTCTAGCAGTGCTCCAAGATATACATGTGTGTGACACTGGAGCTTTGAGAGCTGCAGTGAATGGCACCATTTCAGAGGTTTGTTGGCAAACAAAAGTCTGGAGATATTTATAGTTAGTAGCGTTCCAGCCTCCAAATAAATAGTTGACTAGTCTTTTCAACTCCTGGCTAAACAGCAAATGTTAATATTGCTTCCAATGTGGCACAGGTATTCATAGCAGACACATCTTGGTCTTATTACAGTTCTCTACAGAGCCCAAAGAGCTGTTTTTAATTCTTGTCTGAATTTATAGCCTTTCTGCTTGGACCTCAGATTGGCTCAGGACTCAAAGCCAACTGAACATAGAATCAGTAAGGCATCTTATTTTCACTAAAAACTTTTTTTTTTTTAATTGCTAACACAGTCACTGAGAATTTTAACTTCTGGAATTTTCTGAGCTCTTTTAACAAGGTTTCTCCAGCCTGCTCCCAAGAAGCATATGGAAACACAGTATATTTAGACTATTCGTAGTTTTTATTCTGCTGCTATTCTTTTTTTCTCTTTTTTTCTCATTGATTAATGCTGTATTATATAGAATACAGGTTACAAATTTTTCTTTTGAACCAAAATGAAGAATGATGTTTGAGCACATTGTGTTCACTGACATGTAAGGAGTTCAAGTGTGTACAGAGTGTGTTTACCAAAATTTACAAGGTTATCCAAGGTTTCTGGAGTGCACAGCGGTTTTCTAAGCTGCCTTTACAAAACCAGCCCAGAGCAAAAGGAGGAGAAGTGACGTTTCCCATTATGGCTACTTTTGGGAGAAGGGATTTGTGAGGGAGATTTATGCCCATTTTATGATACCACGGGGTAGGTGCCTTAAAGAAGACAAGAAAATAAAAAGTTGCTTTCTGGAACCTTTATGATTTCTATCTACAAATGGGTTTAACTCTTGCAGCTCCCCTTCTGTTTGACCTCTGAAGTGACCTCTACTCCTGCTGGTCACAGGTAGAGCTCGTGAAGTACCTTACTGCCTTCTATGGCAAAACTACTGACACATCAATTGTGCTGTGCCTTCTGAATACCAAAACCTCACCCACAGCTGTCCCCTCTCTGCTCATCTCACTTTTTGTGGTGGATGGAATGAAAATTGTGGGAAGTGAAAAAGAAAATAAACAAATAAACAAAAAAAGACAAGATAGAAAAAGTATTGTAGTTCAGAAAAAATAAAGACGGGGAAAAGATAGCTCATGGTACTGTCTTTTTTTAGTTTAATGCCTTCTGGGGATCATAAGGGTGAGCATAGCTAAGAAAAAATGGAGAGGAAACTGTCACTGTACCAGAAAGTTCACTGGAAAAAAGGAAAGATAAGATCCAATTATGTGTGTTTGAATATGACTCCTGCTTTATCATTATTGTAGCATTTGGGTCTGCACTTTTTTCATTCTTTGCTGATTGACTTTTTAATCTCATTCATGATGAATTAGGAGGAAATAATCAGCAACGCCCAAGGTATTTGGACAATTAACAGTGAATAACAGTATATCCCACTTTGTCCAAGGTTCCTGTATTGCTTCAAATTCTTCCTAACAATTTTGCCTGCCCAATTTTGCCCCAGTTGTGCTTAATTGTTGCTGCTCAGCTGGTCCTTCAGACTGCAGAACCCAATATGTTGCAGTGCCCTTTTTCACTCAGAAAACCTCATTAGAATGAATACCAATTTCATACAGCCAATTCAAAACATTTCTAAGCAAACTACCTAAAAATCCTCATGTAAACATTGTATAAGTTATTCATGAATAGATCCCTAAAGTCCATATCCTCCCATTGAATGTAAAAAAATTGCACAGTGTGTGTCTGGAAGGTGGGGGGAGGACAGATGGGGGGGTTCATCGCAGAAGATCTGCAGCTTTTAAGCTATTTCCAAGCTGTGACACGGGCCCTTTGGCTGAAAGGTCGGCATCGTACTGTGATGGCTGGGGGTGTTGCCAACAGCTCTCATGGAAGAGGTCTTAGAAACAACAGGGCTCCTGTCTGCAGATCTTTGCCCATATATGTCTGAAGTATCAGCTAAGCAAATTTTATCACAGCTGGTTTACAGAGTGTTTCCAGATTCTCTTCACAGTCATAGAGTTTCTGATATATTTCAAAAAGTGCAACTCCTTGGGAGAAGTATAATACCCTGGATCAACTCTCTCAGCAGCCTCTGAGGATGTATATTTTGACCCACTTGTATTCAGAAACTCAGGTCCCTACCTACTCTCTGCACAGACTTCATGTCTGCCTTTATCCGCTCTTTCTTCAGCATCAATTCAGTTGTGAACAGGCCTGCAGAAAACTGGAAAGTTACTGAACACAAAGGAAAAGAGGCCAATTACAAGTGACCTGGGGGGAGCAAAGTACGTGTCTGTCTGAAGGGTTATGGTGGAATGGCTGGCGTGAGTCAAGGGAAATTTTGCACTAAAACTCTATCAAAGGGGAAAATTATACAGCGTGGATATTAACCAAACAGACACACCTAAGTCATTAGAGTGTGTACATATTTATTTTTATCTTATTCAACTGTAGGAGAGATGAAGCTGAGATTGTAAGGTATTCCAGGTGTAGATCTGGTTCAGAAATCTTTCAGATAGGACCTACAACTCAAGATGTACCTGTGAAAGAAAGCCTTCAAGTTTTACATCATTTTATACAGTCAGTACACTGAAAGTTGAAAGAGAAAAACGCAAACAAAAAAGAAACGATAGCACTATACAACAACAACAAAAAAATACATTTTGCCACCTACCAGAGCATATTTCAAAGCATTATTAGTGAAAATATAAGTGTATATAAGCTAAATGTGGCCAGTCAGTGATTACTGATTTTTCAGTCTCATTTAGAACATTAAAACTTCTAATATTTTCAAAAATTCATATATATGCCTGTTCATAGTCCTATTTAGGACCATATATTGCATATTATTGTCACACCATTTTGTAGTTCTTTCTGATTTGAAAAAGAATCAAAATCCTCTTCAGCCTTTGAAAGCTGGTAGATTATTGGATCAGCAGCAATACTACAGTGAGCTGCATAATAGCTGTGACATGACTTCCTCACATGACTTTCCCATATTTGCAAAGCCATCTTGGGGGCCAGGCTACCTCAGCATTTGGTGCTGGGTTTCCAAACTGTCTTCTTTCCCACCACCACAGCGAGGGAGGGATTTTGTAAATTTTGGTCCCTTTGCTCAACACTTTCTTCTTCATGTCAAGTATTTCAGAGTGTGGGCTCTGCACTCCTAACTCCAAGGGAGCCATGATAACTTTGAAGGTCTCAGTGAATATGTGTTAATGTTATAAAAGGTAGTTTTCCCTCGCTCCTGAGGCTCCTATTGGTTCTGCTGTATTCTGCTTTTGAGTTAGGAAGATACTACTGGGATTCTTTACCCCCTGGCATGACTGTATGGATAAATGAATAAAACGTGATTCAAGATCAAAGTCTGATTTCGAAGTATTTCTGTTTTCACACTGGATGGCAGAAAGTCAAAATGAGCAAGCAAAAACCTGCCTCTGGATATTGCTGTGGATTTAGCCAGACCTCAGCCTGGCCTTTGTAGCATTTCTTCCAGTGCAGTTTGCCCCTCCCCGAACTGTGCTCTGCTGGCAGTCAGTCATTACTGAATAGACCATGAGGGAAATGCACATCCAAATTTCTGTGGAACCAGCAGGAAAAGAAAGAAAGCAATTTCAAGCAGATCCATACCCAAGTGATAGGGATCTGAGCAACATCTTGCTGGAGGAAATGGGGAAGTGGTCGGATGATGCTTCTTAAATTCTTAGGCAAACAATTTAGCAGTGGATCTGTTTTCTCACAATTTTTGTCAGTTCATGCAGTAGCTTCACAGGTTGCTCCTAGTATTAAAAAAAGTCTACCTTGTTCTAGAGTCATTGTGCAATCTTGAAAGCAGTTTACTGGTCTTGTTAGTCTGGACTTATAGCATCCACCTGAAAGCAAGTGCAAGCTGTTTGCTAGGTTTTTGAGCTTCCCCTATGAAATCCAGCAGCAATGAACACTCTCAGCATTCAGTAAGGCACCCTTTAGGAGGAAAACTGCTAAGGAGAACAGCTGCTGTCAGGCGAAGTAAAATGACCATCAACTCTAGGCAGAGCAACTGCTTTCATGGAAAAGATGATAAAGTCTGTGTCACCTTAGAAAACTTACAACGTACAAATCTGTAGCATTCTGAGATTAGCCAGCCTTTCACACAGTACAGAGTTTCTGACTGCATCGGTATTTTGTTCATTCGTTACCTTTCATTGAATAGTACCATGATATCTAGCAGCATCATGATAATTGTTTTGATCACAAGATGGTGAAAAATATTTCACAGTAGTTATAATCAAAGGGAAGAGCAGAAAGAGTACTCAGTGAAGAACATTAGCAAAAGTGCAAACCAGACAAACACTGTGCAGCTCCAGATTCTCAACAAGGTTTCATTGACAGATGATCATCGTAAATGCCTGTTCTTCCCCTTTGAGCATACAAGTGTGTAACAGACGCAAAAGAATGGACTACATTTTAAAGTCAATTTGTACATGTGCAAAGTATTCCTTCCTGTAGTGGTTTGGTCCAAAATACTCATTACTGTTTATCTGCTGTGAGATAAGAATTAGGAGAAATGCAAAGCAGGCACCAAACTTGAAAGAATATAAAGAATTTTATTAACAAACCTAAAAGAGGGAAAAAAAAAAAATTATACGAATTTCATTTCATAAATGAAATTATGCAGCTTCAGAACTCTCCTCCTCCCCCCACCTTCCTCCCTTCTCCCACTGACAATGTAAAAAGACAACCCTTAAGAAGTTCAGTCTGTTTACCACTTCCATAATAACCTTGTTCAGTCCATTTAGAAAGAGAAGTCTCTTCTTGCTCATGCTATGAAAACATTATCACAACGAGACAGCCGCCCACTTCCAAATATTGTTCAGTCCATTTAGGAAGAGGAGTCTCTCTGCCTGCGTGTGAGTCCTCTCCCCCGACTTGCAGCTTTTCCCGCAACTGCTTTCGAGGGTCCACTCTTGAAGTTTTTTGGGGTACAATTTTAAGGTTGAGCCGTTCAGAAACAAAAACAGAGGCCCTTCTCCTTCCCTGGGAGCAAAGGGTCTTCATCATCTTCATCGTTAGGACTATCTCTGGGAGCATCTCTAGGAACTGAGGTTTTCTCCTTTCCCATTTGGAGCAAAAGTCCTCATCTGGTTCATCTCTAGGGACTGAGGTTTTCTCCTTTCCCGTTTGGAGCAAAAGTCCTCATCTGGTTCATCTCTAGGGACTGAGGTTTTCTCCTTTCCCGTTTGGAGCAAAAGTCCTCATCTGGTTCATCTCTAGGGACTGAGGTTTTCTCCTTTCCCGTTTGGAGCAAAAGTCCTCATCTGGTTCATCTCTCCCTGTCCAAACTTCTCATGAAATTACAGCTGCGTCAGCATCTGCCTATCTCAACGCAGGTGCTTCTGCTCACGAGTTGAACAGAACAGGTCCATGGCTTCAGGATGGCCGTGGCCCGGCCCAGCCTGGCCCAAGCAGGGCCTGGCCGGGCCCACTGGGCCCTGCTCGGGCCCCGCAGCCACCTGTCCCAGCGCCGGAAACGAGAGAGAGCTTGGAGGGGGAGTTTGCCTATTCTTAAATGTGGATCACAGAGGTGATCACAACTTTACGTGGCTTAGAGAATTGTCCATATTCAAACTGGCCAGCTGATAGGTTCTATCAGTTCCCAGAGGAAACTGTAAGTACCCCTTAGCAAGGACGTCCCTTCCGGGACTGTGCTTGCTAACCTATGACACTTCCACAAGGTACAAAGCAGACAAAGATGCTCAGAATACTGAAGCTGTGAGATTATTTTATTACATCTCTATCTCTCTTCCACTATTCTACTCAAAATAGATATTCATGATTAGTCACTGAAAACTTATGTCAAGGACTGACAAACACATATTTATGTCTGGGTGTTTAATATTATTTGATTTTTTCCTTTTCTTCAGCATAAAGGTAGTTGTCTTCTCCTTTGGAAAAATGTGGTAGTCATTCCCTGATTGGTAGGAAGATGAGAGATGCAATGAAGTGCTCTTTCACAGTATGACAATCAGTATTATTTTCTTATGCTGGCCAGACAGTGATTTTAATGTGGACACCTTTTATACTGACCTATTATGCATATAGACAGGACTTTTATAGCTGCATTAAGAAAACCTACATTTAAATGCACAGTCTTAGGTGTGAAATGAATTTTTTTGGTAGTTTCTATTCACCACTAGCCTTTTTATGTAATTTGATATAATTTGAAGTGACTAACAATGACTGATAATTATAGGGGTAAAATGTACCCTTAAAGAAAAGAACTTTGATAGGTGAAGGGCAGAATCCTACATCCAGCTGTGTTGTCCAAATTGATATTAGTTTAATAACGTGTAAACTGTGCTAGAAAAATGTAATTGTCCTGCATTACAAGGGTACTCCTTTAACTGCACAGTTTATTCAAACGTATAATCTAAATAATTGAGTACCTATGCATACAATAGAACATTGCTTCATATGCAAACACTATTAAATAGACAGTTATATCCAAACAGATAGATAAAAAAGATGCCTGAATATAATTGGTTTGCTTTTGATTATTCCACAGATACAAATTTACTTAAACAATAAGTCTAGACAAGGTAGGGTTTGTTGTCAGACAAAATTCATTGTGGTAAAGTGAAGCTGAGGAATTTATGAGGCACTTAGGGGGACTGGTTTTTAATCTACTTCTCACCTTGCTGTTTAATAAGGGTAATATGACAAAAGAAGCAGAGAAGCCAACTTATATCTGACCCACAATTTATTTGTTGCTTTGAACGGGGTAAAAACATGTTGTCAGTCTTTATGATAAAGTTATGCCATATAAGTGTGCATATGGATACAAACATCTACAAGACTGCATTGTAAATATTTAACAGAAGAGATTGAGATTGGAAAACAGTACTAGGGCAACCAGAGTTTCAAAAGTTCTCGTTAGCTTGAAAAGAACTTGAAAGTCTCAGCCTCTGCAATTGGTATTAGGGGCAATTGTGACATTTCTCTGGAAACTTCACACTTGCAGAAAAGCCCTGTTGAAGTCAGCAGTGCTGTGTGTGTGCACATGAGAAAGTCTGTGCCACAAGTAATATTCAAACGGTATCAGACTCTGCACTTACAAATGGACCTCTTGACATCCATCTCTGAAGCCTGTGGCTGTATAATTTCATGGACCACACTAAATTCTGGTCAGGTCTACTTTACTGTTTCTTAGACAAAGCCTTAGGAGAAGCATCAGACCAGTCAAATAAGAAGAGCTACATTAAGAGACAGTAGTGAAATTTCTACCCTACAATATTTTACTGTTTCAGACTCATGCTGTGTATGATCATACCTGTGGAATTACATACATACACATGTGTATCCATATGTATAATATATAGATGTGTATATTATAAACTCAATACAGTTACCTAATAGACAAGGAATTATATTCTTGTTCTCTAGAGTGAAAGGAGGGAAGTAACGCCAATGCCTAATTTAGGCACCGATAATAAGTGGTTTGAATACAGCCTTTAATCACTTACAAATAATTTGAGTTTATTGCCATTGTGGTCAAATGTCCAGATGATACTCTGTTAATAACTCCTTTTGTATGTCATATTGCTTATAATAAAATTAAGTCAAAAATAGCTTGTCTCAGTAAATCTATTTTTTACAGTTTGTTTTTCCTTTTTTCTGTCCACCTTTATCTCCTTTCTTTTTAATTCAGAAAAGCTCTAGGTTTGTTTTTTTTTTAAAAAAAACTCTCTCAGCAAATGGAAATAAAGCATTTCCACAGAATACTGCCAACTTTGTAATAAGATTTAGTAGCCTTCCTGAGAGCTACTTGCAGTTCTAATAATAATTTTCTTTAAGTGTTCCGCTTTAGAAAATGTCTTCTTTGTTACTGAAGTTGCCATATGTACATATGGACTTTTTTTTCTGAAAATATTCCTGGGATTTTATTACCATTAATCATTTCTGAGGGTGTATATAATTTATCTCACAAACCATCAGAATTCCCACAGGGTAAATTACTCTAGAGGTCTCTGTGCCCTCATACTGTATCAAATTGACCTGGTTCTTGTTTGCCATTTTTGTGTACTACATTGCTTATTTAACAAGAAACAGAATGATTGTGATTCTGAGAAGGTCCTTTGATAGTAGTTTTGACACTCTGCCTGAATAATGACCCTCATTATGGAGCCCATGACAGGCTCTGAAAGTACTGATTTATGAATACATCACAGGTTCAGCATTAGAGCTCCCCCTACTCACTCCCGATATAGGAGTAGATATAGATACAGTCTTCAAAAACAGTGAAGATGAGATAATTGCATGATTATGACCATTCAAGTAATCACTTTTTTTTTGATTTAACAAAGCACTATCAGTTAATTTTGATTGTCTCCCAAGTTATTAGAAGCCTTTAACAAAATGTTTGTTAGGAAAATCTATTTCTTGTAGAGTTTCCAGCCATATCTTAAAGGACAGTAAGGCAGAAGTTACACATAGTCTTTTTTTTCTTTTTGCTAGAAATGCATTTCTATAGCAAACACTCATTAACAGTTGGTATGATAATAAACTGTTAGAAGTAAGCTTAGCTAAGAGCTAGAAGTCTGTATCCTAGCTAAAACAAATTATAAGACACTTTGTAAACACATTTTTGTGAGGATTCTTGTTGATTTATTGTTTCTTCCATAGTACTTATTTAAATAAATGTAGCTAATTTAGATAGTTTGCTGCACTGTGTAATTTTGTTCTTTGTCTGATGGGGTTATATGTAAAAGCCTGAAGGAATCACATCCCCATTAATCTTTTTACAAGTGGAATAAATAAATAAAGAGACATGGTTTAATTTTGCTAGTTAGGAGATTTTAAAAGGCAGTGGTAGCAATCTGATTTCTTCCTGTTCTTGCTGCTCTCCATGTCCTTCTCTTGAAGACACAGTAAATATTCTTACTTAATGAGGTAATAGTTCTTGGTAGGAAAGTATGAACATGGACCATTAAATCTATCCATGGAGAGGAGTATTTGAAGCTACACCTAGAAGAGGTTTTTTTCTCCCCTAAATGCTCATTCTGGAATATATTTGCTCCCATCCACCCTGGAACATGGTAGAGTTTCCTGCTCAGAGGCATGAAAGCTGGTGTCATGCTGAGAGTTCCCATGCTTACACAGGACATCAACACACCAGTGGAAAGAGCTTCCACAAGGCTGAGTGAGTCTTTGCCAACTCAGGTGTAGAGCTGAGTATCAACAATCCAGGCAGAATCAGAGAGAGGTCCACCCTGGGAAGAAAGGTTGGAAGCATGTGCAGCATGGATGTGACATGTGGCATGTGGCAGATGGGTTGGCAAAGGGAGGAGACCACTCCTCTGTAACCTCAAACCCTGCCTGGGGTAGCACCTGTTCATTTGCATATAGGGATGCTAAACCAGAACTTGAGGAGAGGAAGTGACTAATCTGAGTGTGCTGAATTGAAAATACAGGCCAGACTAGGACAGCTGCACTAACATTCTGAATTAACCCTTAAAACGAAAAGACTCAGTGGTGGTTAATGATGTTTGGATGCATTACAAACACACACGCAGGTACAGAGGCTGGTGGGCTTCTATGCTTGAACTGGAAATAGATGAGGCTGCCTTCAGCTTTGTGTTTTCTAAAAGTGCCAAAAATTGGTTTGATCTGACAATCAGTCCACTGGAATAAACAACAATGTAGAAGGAGCACATTATGTCATGAAACTGGGTTATCTGTGTTAACAGTGGTGTCATTGCCATCTGCATGTAGAATACCTGATAAGTCCTCAGTAATCCCCTACTGTGTTTTAGTCTTTGTTCACTCTGTCATTTCTATTCATGAGAATTTCTGGAAAAGGATATTTGCTTGGAAGGTGTTTTTGTAGTTAATTATTAGTTAAATAAAATTCAATTATGATGCTCATCAGTGTCATTTATGATGTTTCATCATTATTTGAAAAACTGTAATCAAGAAGATATAGGGGTTTTTTTTTGTTGACTGTCCATTTCAAGGCCATCAAATTCACAATTAATTTTTGTAAACTTAGTTTGTTTTAAAGCAGTGACTTAATATACTGCTACCTGGTTAGCCTTGTTCAGGAATTCTAGTGATTAATATATCAAAATTTGTGTGTGCTTCAAAAGTAGGTCTGGTAAAATATTTTTTTAGAAAACTTTGAATATCCTTTTCAAAGATGGCAAAGATAATTCTTGACTTTGTTGCTTCCCTACTTGGTAAAGCTCATACCAGAGTATTGTAGTTCCATAAAAGTATTTCAGAGCATAACAAAACCTTCTAGACTTTAATAACTATACATGACTGATCTGTCCTCTCTGGCAAGGTTAACTGTTTCTCCCAAGGAGTTAAGTGGCATATAAACTATTGTTCACACCATTTGTGCTAACAGCCTAGCATGACCTCAAATACTGTAGTGGTCATACAAGGTATCCTGTACAATACATTTATCAACAAAGGTAAAAGGACCACAGGGGCAGTGCTGACTTTAAGTGTATTAGGAATCTATAAGGATAAATGCCTAACCTCACTTCACAGCAAAAAGTAATTACTGAACCATTGTTTCTATAGTGTTAATATTTTTTCATGGTTCTTTAGAAATATAAGCTATTTAGTTCTTAGGTTGACATCTGTACTGCATTATATTTTACACAATGCATCAAGACTAAACGGTAGAGCAATCATATAACTGAGATCATTGTACTTTTACAAGAAGTCATCAACAGAAATAAAGCATAGAAAAGGCAACATAGTGAATTCAGTAGTTATTTTTAAATAGATTTAAATTATCTAATTAACAATAGCCTGAACAGCAGAATTTTAGGGTTTTTATTTTAAAATTGAATGCCCCATTTACAGTGTGTATAATCTTGCATATTTATTCACACTTAATTTTTTTCCATCCATTTGCTCTTGGATGCAGCAGACTCCCAGTCTTTGGACTCCAACCCACTTCATAAGTGAGTTCCCTACCTGAAAATGTGGTAAAATCCACTCAAGTAAAGAATCACCACCCTTGTACTTTTTAAGATAATTGAATTCAGGACAGAAGAAACAAATATATCAAAATTCTCCATGTGGAAATAGCATTCTGAAAACTTGCCTAAGGAAAGCCCTCATATAGGCATTTATGATTTGCAGGATATTTGAAAGAAGCAATTATTCTTATAGTCTTGAATACTGTCACCTGTCAGAGATATTTACAAAGGTCATAGTCCCATGTTCCTTACTTCATGAAAACGTCTACAAAGCAGATTCAAAAATTATAATAAAAATTTTGAAAGGAAGCTAGCTAATAGGAGCTGGAGTCAAATTATTCTCTTTTAAGTTTGTGGGAAATCAAAGCAAACATTAATACATGAACCTGTTGGACTGAGTCCTGAGGATGGCCACAAAGATGCTCAGAGGGCTGCAGCACCTCTCCTATGAGGACAGGCTGAGAGAATTGAGGTTGTTCAGCCTGCAGAAGAGAAGGCTCCATGGAGACCTCAGAGCAGCATTCCAGCGCCAAAAGGGGTCCTCCAAGAGAGCTGGAGAGGGACTTTTTACAAGGGCATGTAATGACAGGACAAGAGGGAATGCTTTAAAGGGTAGATTAGATACTGGGAATAAGATCTTTACTGTAAGACTAGTGACGCACTGGGGCAGGTAGCCCAGGGAGGCTGTGGCTGCCCCATCCCTGGCAGTGTTCAAGGCCAGCTTGGATGGGGTTCTGCGCAGCCTGGTCCAGTGGAAGGTGTTGCTGTCTTTGGCAGCAGGGGTTGGAATTAGATGATCTTTAAGAACCCTTCCAACCCAAACCATTCTGTGAATAATATTAGTTCTATTAATAATGGCTAAGAAAAATAGTCAAGGTATTTTGTGATCCAGTTTCCAGGAGGGGTTAATACTATGTTTCAGAGGGAGGTTCGAGAAGCTCCTAACAGACAGTGCTAGGATGAATGAACATGAACCCCCAAAGGGAATTTTCTGTCTCAACAGCAGCTGGTTTTTGGACTGTAAATCATATATGGAATTTTCTGCTCTTTGAAATGTCTTATCCATTGCAATGCCACTGTGGTGTTTTTTGTAATTCACCTAAGTAATCTGGTCCTGCACATCTCCAAAAATACCTCAGGATTTCTATGGATCATTTTTTGAAAACTGAAATTTTATTTATTTATTTTAATAATATAACTTGTTAATTTCACAAAGTTCCCCTCTTACTACTATTATATCACAGAAAAGTATACATTCTGATATTTCCTTTTTTATATACAGACATATATATATACATATATACACAGACACACACAACATTTATCCCAGGTACCCATTTCCCTTCTTAAGTGTGTAAGACAGATCTTTTCTCTCTCTCTGCACACAGAATCCCTCTGTCTTCTCCCAGGACTTGGCATCATGTATCAGCTGTCCCCTCCTGGGAATGGGTACAGTGGGAAAATATCAACTCCCCACCAAAAAAAAAAGAAAAAAAAATGCTACTACATATTTCTTGTTGTCTTTTCATGCCAATAAGAACATTTTGCTTTTTACCACACGTGTATCATAGCATTGACATCTGCCCTTAAGGTTAGGTGTCCTTTTGCTGCACTTATGACTATATCAAACATTTCAAATTATTGCTAGTTTCTCCCACTTAAATAGGAACCTTTTATATGTCTCCTGTCTGACTGACATAGTGACAATATGAGGGCCAGATTTTTAGCCGGGCCTCCCATTTTTGGGTTCACCACCACAGAGGTATATCATAGCTCATTAGGACATCCAACATCTGGAGTGCAACAGTCATTGTTTGCTCTCTTCTCTATGTTGGTATGACCACGTGCCATTATGAGAAGGACGTGAATTTAAACTGTCAGAAGGAGAGAGACCCACCCTGGGTTTCTGCTATTTTCCCATAGTCAGCCTGGCATTTCTTTCTTTTTTTTTCCCAGTTACTTCTTCCCTTTAAGGGAAAGGGAAAAATCTGAAATATGTTCTGCATTACGCAGTGAAAACAATCTTGTTCAGTATAACAATATATGTAGTTTGAGGCAGATGGCTGCTTACAAGAAGAACCCTCTTATAACATGAATTTACTCATCTACATGAAACAGTTTGTTGACCAGTGGCCTACAAAACTCAGACAGCAACATGCAAGGCAAAAGTAAAATCATGGTGTACAATGAAGCTTAATATCCAATATTCTTCTTAATTTGAAAGAAAACAGACTATAAAACCACTCATATGTGGTTGATCAAAGGGCATCTACATTGTTAATTATCAAAAGACATTTCTAGGATTATGAATATATTTCAAAACTGAAGAGAAAATCTTTATGAATTAAAATGTAGTCTTTCTCTTGTGTTTTCTAAAAGTGCCAAAAATTGGTTGGATCCGACAATCAGTCCGCTAGAATAAACAACAATGTAGAAGCAGCACATTATGTCATGAAACTGGGTTATCTGTGTTATCCTTATTGGCATTTTGAGATTTCACTCATCTCATACTGTTGTTTAATCTTTTTTGCATATATTAAAGCACTGTGATGGTATAGGATCAGTGGCCAATGTTAGAAGGTCTTTAAAGCTGAAGGATAGATAGAAAATGTAAATAAGTCTTACAGACTTTCTGAAGATTATTATTTGGCTTTTTTTTTAGGCATAGCACAAGCTATTCCCTATTCTTCTACAAATTCAAAAGCAGTTGAAATTAGACCCTACATTCAATGGCATTATATGATCATCACTTCAGTTGCTCATATAAGGTCCTTTCTTTCTTTTGCCTGTACTAACATTTGAGCTACACCTTGCTGCCATGCAGAATGTTTGTTTGGTACATGTATGCTGAATTCTAGAATATATTTGCTCGGCATTACAGTTAGTTCCTTAGAATTTCTCCTATTCGGCCTCTGCCTTGACTTTTTGTTTGCCTTTTGTGCTTATTTTGCTGCTGGCTGCTCTAGAGTCAGACAGCAGAGCTATGGCCTGTTTTTTCTTTGCAGATGCCATTGATGGCATCTTGCAGAGTGGCTTGATGAAAAAGCCAGGTGATGAACTTTCTAAATTTTCCCGATATGCCTCTTGAACCCTAATAACCATCTGCTGGAGAAATCTGACAGCACTCATGAAATAGGTAGGGAAATTATTTTAAGAATTTTTCTTTTCATGCACCAAACAACATAAATATCTCCTAAACATTCTTTAGAAACTCATTACACAATACTGTTTTTATCATTTATTTTCTACATAACTTTTCTCCACATACACGCTATTGTTATTGACAGCAATTCTAAAGCCCTTTAGAAAAAGAAATGAAACTGTGAATCAACAAAAATTAGCTATTTACTGTAGATTATTACTTTATCATTCTCATAATTACAATAATGGTTGCTGATGGAAATTCTATTTATGTGAATCATTTTATACTTGTTATTTATTATTATTAATGTTACCATTATTATCTTCTTACCCTTCAGTTCACAAGATGTATCTTCTCAGTGAATTTTAATTTCAATATCTTGCTATTATACTGTACATAATCCTATCAAAGACTGTCCTTCATGCAACATTTTCAGTGATATATTATCACAGAGACCATTAATGAATGAGGTTCATATCTTACTAATACTGTTTTAGATACTATTTTTATTAATTTTCTAAGCTGTAATTCTTCATACAGTACCTATGTCTGTCTTCCATTAAAGTTGTGTTTTTGATTTTAACATGAGGATTTCAAAGGGAGGCATTAACTTTGTCTTTAAAAATACATTTCATTTCATAGATTTTAAATGATGATATTATAATGTCTGTCCTTTTTTCTTTCAGATGTTTTTATAAATTTATTCTCATATTTTTCCCTAGGTTTTTTTTGCCATCAGATTCCTGCTAATAGCAAAATAATTTTCTTTGCAGATGATGTTTCTTACAGCACGCCATAAGGATGGAAAAAATATAACTAAAGAAATTGCAGTTTTTCTTCTGAGTTGTGAATTGTAATGATAGAGAGAAAAATATTTATCGGTTTCTAAGCATATGTTACAAGTGATGAAAATAACAAAACATACTGTAAGTTTCTATTAACTAATTGTCCTGGGGTGACGTTATGAAGCCGCTTTATTCTTAACTGTCCGCTCAATGCCCAAGGACGCTGTGCCTTTAAGACGGACCTGCGGGATGGGGCTGGAGCCATGGGACCGGAGCCATGGGGCCCAGTGTGGGGCAGTTGAACGGTTCAGCCCAACAGCTCGGGGGCTCTGGGGCTCGGGGGGGCTCGGGAGGGAGTGCGCCGGGAGCGCTGTGCTGTTTTTCGGGTTTCTTTTGTGTTGCGGCTAGCTGGAAAAAGGTTCTGTTGGTTTTTTCTTGTTCTTTTCTCCCTTCCCTTCCTCTTGCCTCACTGCCTCCCTTCCCTCCTCACCAGTCCAAGGAGCCTGCAGGGGTGGCCCTGGCTGGTCCGAGCCCAGGGGTCTGTTCCCTCTCCGGGAATTTGTTGTATTTTGAGTTTTCGTTTTTTTTATCCTGTTCTACCATTTTGTTTGGGTTTTAATAAACATTTTACCTTTTTTCCACTTTCACTTGCTGCGACCCACTTGTCTTATTGGTGGAGGAATAGGGGAGGCCCTTTTCCCTTTGGAGGAGACATTCACTCCAGAGTGTTTCCTCCTGAAGTTTTGTCTCCAAAACCGAGACACTAATTTTTCAGATAAATGCTGAATTTATTTATAAGGGACTGCTATTATGATTGATTTGCTCATTTTGCTGACTTTTTCTTTACTCTTATGGTTTGATGTTCAGATTACTGGAAGAAATGCCATTACACATCAGTGTATGATATTCACCTCTTCAAATATTTTAAATATGATGACTTCAGTGCACTGCACTGTCGAAGATGAAAAATAGCATTGGTTTAGAATATCAATTTAAGGGCAAAACATCCTTATTGGCATTTTGAGACCTGATTTCACTCATCTCATACTGTTGTTTAATCTTTTTTGCATATATTAAAGCACTGTGATGGTATAGGATCAGTGGCCAATGTTAGAAGGTCTTTAAAGCTCCAGGATAGATAGAAAATGTTTACTGGAAGAAATGCCATTACACATCAGTGTATGATATTCACCTCTTCAAATATTTTAAATATGATGACTTCAGTGCACTGCACTGTCGAAGATGAAAAATAGCATTGGTTTAGAATATCAATTTAAGGGCAAAACATCCTTATTGGCATTTTGAGACCTGATTTCACTCATCTCATACTGTTGTTTAATCTTTTTTGCATATATTAAAGCACTGTGATGGTATAGGATCAGTGGCCAATGTTAGAAGGTCTTTAAAGCTCCAGGATAGATAGAAAATGTAAATAAGTCTTACAGACTTTCTGAAGATTATTAAATATACATGTACTCTGCAGTTTAGATTAATAGCTGAGGAAGGATGCATGGTTACGGTAATATAAACCTATGATATATTTAGCAAACAGGGTGCCATCGTGCATAAGCAAAACATAGACCTGTGACGATTTTGTAAATATACACATCATTAATCTTTGTATTGAACACATTATATTTGCCTAATTTTTAAGTGAACCACACTTCTTCCACAAAATCAAAATCTATGAAGAAAAAGTAACTTACTTGTGTGGCATACTGCAGAGAGTCATATAAAACTTCATTTGCGTAGCAATGTGTAAATGTGAAAAATCTGGAAATATACATTAAAAAATTGTGTACCACTTACTTTAGCAAAGCTTTTTCCTGTGAAAAGTATATGAATACACATGAACATGAACAATTCTTTGCCTGTTATAGCAATATCACAGTTATGTGAGATTCATTTTTTTTTAACATTTGACTTTTTCCAAGGGGCACTTCTACAACCTCTCAGGTTTAAATGTTGCTATTGATTTTTATGTCTGGATTTATTGTGTGCATATAAGCATCAGAGTAGAGCAGCTTTTCTGATATCTTAGGCAAAGCACTGTGATGTACAAAAGCCAGAGGATTTTACTTTATCTAACATATAAAAGGGAAGGTGTACACTGATGGACCAGTTCATCATGGTGCTTAAGCACACGCCTAAATGTAGGCATAAACAGCAATGTGCTTAAAGAATATCAAGTGCTTGACTCCTGGATGAACCAAGGCTTTAATTTCGTTTATATTATTTTGGAATCCATTTTTTTAGGTACTTAGTTTTCAGTATTTACCATTTGGTTAGGCATTTCTAATGGATTTCTTCTCCTCACAGCATACATAGCTCTACTCTTTGTGCCTAAGTATGACTAATTTAGCTGAGGCTTGTAATGCTGATATGATACAGGCATTGCATCTTCATTAAGATAGTGACTTGGCAAAGCATTGAAATCTGTGTTTTACTCCAGGAAACTGTAGAAAATCAACTCTATAGAAGTTAACAGGGTTAACATTCTTAAAGTTAAGCACAGGCTTACATGTTTTGCTGGAGTGGGGCCAAGGGTACCAGTTCAGCAAAACATTTAAGTGCATGCTTACATCCCTTTGATGTTAATGGGATTTAAGCTTGAAGATTTACATATATGCTACAGGATTCACTGAGCAGAGATACAGGGATGATTTGAAGTCTCAGACTGAAACATTCAATGTGGAGCCATCTCCTAGTGATTTCCAGCAGATGTGAGGGGAAATCCCTAGAGATGTTTGGAAACTTCACATTTTATTCATCTGTTTTCATGTGCAAATAGGCACTATCAGTCCAGATCCAATACACTTTCCCTGTGTTTCCTGTCTGGAATTTAGGTTGCTAATCTTATTATCTGTTTTCCCTCTGTGGTCATTGGGGGCTTCATCCTGTCCTAAAACTGTTGTCAGAGTGAGTGGAATTGATCTCCCTTTGGAGGTACATTCTTCCCTTGATGGACTGCAAAGAGAGCCAAAATTAGATACATGCATATTAGGCAGCTAAATTCAGTTGATGTAAACTGTACATTCAGTAACTAACCTTATCTCTGGAATCCAATTTGAGTGTTATACCTTCTTTATTTTTTTCTTCAGGATACCATTAAAATTACATTTGAGACTCCACGAGGAGCTTCATAACAAACATTACAGAGATTATCATCTACTCTGAATATACAATGCTCATACACTCTGAATATACAGTAGTTACAGTATCTGAAACATGTTTCTGTTGGGATCCCACAGGAACAATTACCCTGGACAATATTTACTAAATATGTCATTTCTCAGCAAAGACATGTTCCTTCTTTCTTTTTCTTTTTTTTTTTTTCTTTTCTTTTTTTTTTTTTTTTAAATCTAAGAGTGTTGGTCTGAGAAAAACAGCAGCTTTCTTTTCAGTGCTTATGGAGTAAAATTATATCTGTCAGGGATGCAAATACCATAATTATGTCTTCTTATAATTTATTCATTGCTTTATGGATCTAAAGCCTTCCAAGGAATGTCACGAATCCACAGAAATTTTTGAACACAGCATTTAGCAACTTGATTTCTGATGTAGTTGACAGATTAAGATAAACACGTTCAGTTAGCGTATATGTAGGTGGTATTTGCTCCCCCTTTCATGGGTGACAGTGAGCTTTTCTGAGAGTGAGAAACATTTAAATTGCAACACCAGCTGCACAGTCACTATGAATTGGGTGAAGTTTTGCAATTTCAACAGTGGGTCCTACAGTATTCTTCAATGTGAATATTCAGGATGGCAGTGTATTTAGGAATTGAACTTGATGATTCTAATGGATCCTTCAAACTTGAGAGGTTCTATGATAGTATTAGATTTAGTATTGCTCTTGGCAATATCTTTACTGCATCTAACTTCAAGGTGCTCCCAAGGTCCTCCCAAGAATTCATATTTCCCTTAATCTGCATTAGTTTTACTTTTCCCTGCCTCTTTTTTAACCATTACTTATTGCACAAGAATTGTTTAGTTGCAGGAATTACTGAAGGTTGACGTTTGAACATTAAACAACTGCTGACATTTTTCCTGTCACCACTTTAATTCATACTGTAGGGTTTTTCTTGTTCTTATTATATGTTTTGCAATTTTCATAGTAAAGTCTTTCTTTACTGTTAAACTCTGTCTTCCATGAGGAAAACAGAGAAAGAAGCAAATTCCTTCCAATTATACCAAGCCAAGGAGGAGGATTGGTGTTTCATAGGAGTTTTAGCCAACAGTCAAAAATTATTTTAGGACATAGTCTGCTTTCAATACAATTTGCAATCTAGAGATAGAGCTTGCTGAGCCTGAGCAATTAATTGAAAAAGTTACACCCCTTAGGAAAGACACACACGAACACATGCATGATACAGTGATAGAGTAGCTGAGGGAACACCTCAGCTTGTATTCAAACCCTGGCCTCAGCATGTGTCAAGGGGAAGGATCCAGCTGTTATTAAAATCAAGATCACAGGAAAACTTGGCCCCATGAAATGGTAATAGCGATACAGAGCAGAGGGTCCTCAGGCTCAAGGGCTCTGCAACTTCTGTTTTGTTGTTTGCTCCTGAACACTAAAGGACCTACCAAATATCCCTTTACAGCTTGACTCTGCTCCTATTAAAGGCAACATAACCCCTGTTGCCCTAAGCAGGACTGGGTCTTTATAACCAGAACCTTTTATGTATCTGAGAAAACGGTGTCCTCTGTGTCAGTTCTGTTCAATGTGTTTCGTAACTTCATCTCTTTGCCTTCACGTTTGGTGCTGCGTGAAATTCAATTGTGCCAGGTGTTTCAGCAGTGCTTTACTGATGTGGTCTCCCCCTTGAAATTAATGTCTTTATAATCACACACATTTAGAGATTAAAGAGGCATTTGATGAAGTACAATGGACTAAGTTCACTTCTGGCTTTAATGTCATATTCTTACCTTAAGTACAAATATTTTATGTTGTCTTTCCTTATGTCAGTGATTTTTAATGTCTCCATAAAATGACTTGTTCTACGAGTTGCAAACTCATATTTGTTTTCGGTTAACTCTACTTGTATATCCCTCAGGAGCAGAATTACAGTCATGGAAGCTGATGCAGTGAATTTGGTGGTTTATAAGTAGGAAATACTTAGATTTTGGGGCATGTGCAGCCTTTCATGTACAAAGTTCTCATTTTAATATACCTCAGGCTACTGGCTTTACGATTTACAGTTAATTAGGATTCTGATTTGAGTTGAAAATTCCAATACCTATATGCTTTTATACATGCATTTCAGATCATGCTGGCTGAAGCAAATAACTGTGACTGTAGTCAATAAATGAATGTATACCACAGGGAGTGGCCCTTCCCCCACTCTCCTCTGACAGCCTGTAAGAAAATCCTACTGTGTTCCCAGTTCACAGCAATATCATCCTGATATCACCTCGTGATGGCTAGATTTCCTTGCCTATCAGTTAACAAAATCCCAATACCATATTCTTACTCTTTGCAAAGTCTCAAAATCCCTAATGTATCCCATATTTGCTCTCACTGCATTTCATGCTCAAATTGAACTCTTTAGATAACTGAGTTCTAACCTGCACATGTGACTTTTATTAGCATCAGTCCTCACTGCATAAATGTGTGGAAGGTTAAGTAAGATAACTTCCAAAATACTGATACTGGAAAGAAACTAAGCCATACAATTCAGGAATTTGGAGTTAGAACTAATCAGTGAGTTATATATAATATATATCTATAATATATATAATATATATAATTTATATATATTGAGATCTAAAATAATGCTTGTATATATCAAAAATGGGTAATTTAATGTGATTTTACTAGAGTTTTTAAAGTTCCGATCTTTTAAATAGCTTTTTATTTTCTCTGTCTTGAACTTCATTTGAACACCCCAAAAAAGCTTTCATAGAGCCTCTTCTTTCTTAGTCTTGTCATTTTTATTTGTTAGAGTCAATGTATTGTCAGTATGTAACTTATGTAGCAAAAAAAATCCCAATTACCTTCAAACATTAGTCTCAGAACTTCTCGGTTGATTACATAATCTTAATTTTGAAGCTAGTCCTTAGGGTGCCTGGGACTTAGACTGAGCTGGGACCATGCAGTTTGAACTTGGTACAGCAGGACACAGCTAAGATGTAACACCAGAACACATCCCAGCAAACTCCCGAAGTTTCTCATACGCCTGCAGAAGGAATAGAAAAGGCAGGAAAAGCAGCATCTGCTCCTGGAAGAGACTACTCAATGTGAGCATTTGTCATCTCTGAGATCCCATTCCCCATGAAGGTGACAGCCGGAGGGGCTTCACAGTTGAGCAAAGAAGACAACAGAGCTTTAGTTCTTTTTGTAGTACAACCACCTTGCTGCCATGAGTAACTGCATACTTGTTTATTCCTAGAACCAGGCCTTGAAAAAATTCTTGACAGTCAGAATTTACAATGGCACAGAATTTACACTGGAAGGGGATTATATATTGCACAATATACAGTAAACATATACTCTTTTTTTATCATGACAAAGCATTCTTGCTTGAGTTCTCCATTGATAGTAGCAGTATGCACCTACATAAGAGGTGGTGTAACACCTGTACTTCTACAAAAGAAGCATTGCCATGGAGGCAGAACAAAACATATTTTGCAAAGGAAAAAATGGAAGATGGAAGGGTTCAATGGGAATGCTGAAATTTAAAAAACCCAGCAACGATATTAAGAAACTTGCATCATTTTCAGCAGTGCAAATATGGATAAATGCAACTAATATGGAAACTTTATTATGACATGACTTACTACAGAATAAGATGTCCACTTTGGCATTTAAGATAACAGAAAATCAGTGTAATTCTATCCAGTTTATAACAACTTATGCCCATTGATAATTGTTTAGTATCAGGATAATGACAATGTGTAAATTCTCCTGCCAAGATTAGGCTCCTACTGCTCTATATTCCATATAAACCCTTATGAAGCACCCATCTATGCCCTAAAAAAATACCTGCTCAAACTGTAAACTTTTAAAATGGAATTATTCTAATGAATAAATTAATTGTGGGTATATATATTTCCACAGAATTACAGATGTAATATACAAGATAGAAAAAAATACAGAAAGACTAGCAAGAGAACTCATGGGGATTGCCCAAGGTCTCCTGTCACGTTAGTAACAGAGTTGGCAATGAAATTTAATACAGAATCCTTTCTTATGTCCCCATAAGCAAATGATGCCATAGTATGTCTACAAAGTCCAATAAAAAAGATACACACTTAAGCTATAAACAGCTGAATCAGAGCAAGGTGTTCTCCTACCCAAATGGTATTTCTATCTCTTAGTAAATGAGTACCCTTACAGAAGCCAAAAGACCTATATCTGCTGCTTTCAAATCAGGATGGCTAGAAGTGTGTTGAGACAAGTGTGAAAGACAGAAGCAAAAGGAAACAAAACATATGAGCTTAAGTTCCTTTTTAAAGTCAATTTAGTTTGAATAAAAGGTACTTTTGAAATAATCTGCTCTTTAATGGTAGAGAAAAACTGCAGTAAATCCCAAAGTAACAATGGTTAAAGCCAAAGCTTGAGGTAAGAAAAGAAAGAGAGTGCAGCTACTGTTTAAAGCACAAATTGGCAGCCCAGGATTTTATCCCCATCTTTGCCGCTGACCTATTGTGTGTTGGCAAGCATATAATTTACTCCATGTGAGGTAAGTATTATTCTATACATTAAAGAAAAATAAAATTGAGGGATATAGAAGTTAAACACATTTCAAAAAGCTATTTCCAAGTCAGATTGCCTCCATTTTTGACTGTGCATCTTGAACTACCTGTTGTTCAATATTCAAAATTTGGTGTTCCAGCAGTGCCTTTTGAAGATTAACCCTTAACTTTAATGTGTCTCCATTTACCCAAAAACTAACTTGCAAAAGATGCTGCAAGTTTACTACCAAGGTCTAGACTCTGGATCACTTTCTTTGTGCAGGCTTTCTATTCTCCAAACAGGTTTAAAAGAAAAGACTTTGCTGGGAAAAAAAGTAGAAACCAAACAAAAGCCTCTGGCTTTTTTTGAGCTTAACAAACAAGCAAAAAATTGCAGGCAAAATGTTCTGCCTGGCATCCCATCCAACAAGTGATTCATACAGGATGTACTATGAGTTAGATATCTGTTGCAATGCCCTGTATGCTCTCACTGGAAGAGGCAGTGGCAATCTCAATATTTAAAACCCTGTTCCTTTTAGTTCATGTATGTGCAGCACTCAGAATAGGTTTCACAGAGGTGTGTAAAATAGGTCAGATGGACTGTACTCTAAAAGTGCCCATTCGTCTCCATTAGCTAGAAATAAATCCTGAGATCGATTATTCAGACATGGATAGCAGCCCCTTATATCTCTAAAATTAAGTCAAGGAAACTCCACACAAAGGACAGGGTCATCTACAGCTTCAGAGGACTACAAATCCTTATATTCCTTCTAAGAATATCTATAAAATTCACTCAAATTTATTTTTTTAATTTTTATTGCAGCATATGCAACAAATTTGGAGCACTAGAGCCATAGACTGAGCACAAAAGAGCTACTGGCAGATGTGAGGTGTTACTGGGGTCCCAGGACAGATGACAGCCCTTGCAGGCCCTGGTCATGATGCATGTTGCACCACTGAGACACCCAGGAGGACGAATTTGGTCAGCTTTGACAAGCATGTATTTCAGCAGCAACCAGGAACAAAACTGCTGGGGTGGCCAGTGTCACCAGGACATTGCTCCTGCAGCTCACAGGATAATTTTTGGCATATTAACATACTACATTTTATTGATCCACATTTGATACTATAGCAACACCAAATTTACTTGCATAGGGGAGAAGATGCACAGACCATCTCCACTGCAATAGACTGTCCATCGCCTGGAGCTTTTCTTTGTACCACAGGATTTGAAGGACCTCGAGTTATGTTCACTTGGCGTCAGTTGAAGATCACTCTCTAATCAGAGTGACAGAACAAGCACCTTGGTTCTTTCCCAGAGGATTAATACTGGCATATATGCAAAGTAGTACGAGCAAATACAGTGGGCAGTGGTGTGGAGCAGACATCTGTCACTGCTGGGAAGATGGGCAAAGTACACAGCTCAGGGTGTGGGTGCTTCAAATTGACACTGCTAACCCAGCAAGGAAAGGTGGCTGGAGCCCTAAATCTATTGCCCTGCTGTTGCACACAGCCAGGTCTAGTAATTCCTTCAACAATTGTATGAAACTGAGAAATCCCTAAAATTTCCTACCCTTGTGGCTCTGTCTAAAATTCAGAGAATCATGGAATGTTTGGGGTTGAAAGGGGCCTCTGGAGATCATGTAGTCAAACCCCCCTGCTAAAGCAGGTTCTCCTAGAACAGCTTGCACAGTATCACATTCAGGTGTGTTTTGAATATCTCCATAGAAGGAAACTTGACAAACACTCTGAGCAGTCTCTTCCACTCGTCTGTCTCCTTCAAAGGAAAGAAGTTTTTCCTCACATTCCGATGGAACTTCTTGTGTTTCAGTTTGTGACTACTGCCACTTGCCCTGTTGCTGGGCATTACCAAAACAAGACTGGCCTGTTCTCTTGACGCCCACCTTGCAGATAATTGTGTGCATTGATGAGATCTGCTCTCCATGTTCCCTTCTTGATGCTGAGCAGGCCCAACTCCCTCAGGCTTTCCCCATAGGACAGATGGTCCTGTCCCCTGATCATTTCCATAGATGATTCATGTCTTTGATAAAGAGGAAAGTTCTGTTCTCCAGCTCATATGTGTTCTTGACCAATTTATGCCCAATTGTTTCAGTCATACTGATTAAATAAAGTTACCTAGGTACATAGTAGCATGCAGAGATATGCACTAGTCACTGGTCATCATGTTTAAACTCAGTTCTCAACTATTAACTAAGTGAACTCCAGTAGACCTGTTTTTGTGCTGATTTATGCTATACAAAGCATCCTTAAGTTACCAAGAGGAAGGAATTTTGGCCAAGACATACATCAAGAAGATGATACTCTCTTGTGGTGGCCTGTTGCCCCCCAGCCTTGGCCACTCCCTTGGTTTCTCCCTCTTTGCTCCTGTACCCCAACCCTGCTCAGGGACCGCCCCTGAGCCCCTGACAAAACCACCCCGCACTCAGAGCATGCTGTCTCTCTGCCTCTGAACATCATGGGGACAAGATGTGATTAAAGCCATCTCAAACCCTCATGAGAGACCCTTCTCTACCTCCTTTACCACCACTGCATTGTAACGCTGCTGGCTTCCGGAGCCAGATCGCGGGGCTGTCCCAAATGGACTCTGGGATGCGATCAATCGCACGGCCCTAGGAAACACTCGCTGAGCTCTCAGGGAGCAGCAGCCTGCTAGGCAGAGTCCAGCGGTTACGCTCTCTGGATTTGGTTAGCTTTCTGAAACAGCAATTGCTATGCCAATTTTTTTTGCTTTTCTGAAAAAATTTCAGTTGTCCCTACTGGCAGACTTTTAATGGTCAATACCCCTATTAATATTTTCTCACACACCAAGCAAGTGATTATAATTATTTTGATATCACCACCACTTAGGCTTAGTTTATTCTAGAAATACAAGATATGTGGGGCAGAAACCTCAATGTATATAGGAGTTCTTTGGAATATGTTTGATAATAATTTTTTTTCCACTATGGCATAAAGAATGTGGAGGAAGGATACCAGTATAAGTAGATATGTTCCTCCATAGCAAACATCAATTTCTCCATTCTAATTGCTTAGAAAGCAGAATTATACTACTGTTTCCTGCAATTACAAGGAAATGTATGAGATAATAATTGCTATTACAAATTTGAAACAAACTGATACTGTATTTTTTTTTTTTTTTTTACTCATTAGCAATTCTGTAACTAACTAACAGGCCTTTGAAGGCCCTTGTGAAGATGTTGAGCCACACAGGAGGTAGGAGAAACAATAACAGATATACCTGAGTAATTTCTGCTGGAACTAAGGTCAGAATTGGGTACAGATATATGCATTGCCTGTAATTCAGGAATTATCTGGAGATGGCTAATTATATAAAATGCATTGTTTCAATATGTGAGACCTTATTTGAAGCCCATTACAATCAATAGAAAGATTTGGCTTTTGTTCAAGCTTTTAAACTGGAGAAAAGTCTGTGATATATGACCCACTGTAATATTATCACTAAGTTATTTAACTGATAATGGCCTTTTCCATTAAACAATTTCTTTGAAAAAACAAAGACTTGTTTTATTGTGATTCTTTCTCCCTGTATATAATTTTTGTTAACCAAGTGTTTCTTTTATACTAAGGTCTGGATGGAAAACTGATTTTCATAAACTGTTATCCCTTATGCATTTGAAAGCCCATTGAGTAGATGATGCTTAGAGTCTTTGATCAAGGAATTGAGCTCATCTCCTTTAGCCAATTAATTTAAAGTCATATCCTCAGTAGTAGCTGCTCACATCATGTTTTTATATGGAGCAGAATGTTACCGATAACTCGTCACAGAAATATGAGGTTGCCTAAGAAAGCACATTTGTCACCAAGTGAGAGCTAAGCATCTACCACTAAAACACGAGTGTGGTTAACAGATATTAAAGCAACTAAATTAAAAGCCTCATGTTAAAGTTTAGGTCTTCTTTAAGTTACCATTGCAGTCATGTTCACATCTTGATAAAAGGGAAGTATAATTGGAGAGCAATTCTCAAATCCTAAAAGGGTAAAAAGATGTGGTTTGTTTACCGTGAAAGACTGCTATTCCAACTACTAATCTTTCTGTCCTAGGAAGTGTCTTATTCTCTTTTCTGTGTTGGAAAGCTGCCTAACAAATGTATTTTCCAAGACAATGAAGGGAGCAGACCTCTATTCTTTCTTATCAATTTAATCTCTTTCATTCAGCTGACAATAATGTCCTCTTGTAGGCTAGGTGTCTTTCCACATGAATTACTAAGTGACAAGTTACTTTTGCTTTTTCCTTTGGTTTTTTTCCCACACCAGAATCTTAAAATGTAATAAGAAGGATTATTGGTACACACATTATTTTTAACCATAAGAATACCTAAAAGAGACAAAGTATTCAGAGCTCTACTATTGTAAAAATTGCATACACTGTTATTGCAATCGTAATTATTCCTGGCATCTTATCATTCAGTATTTTCATACTCCTTTTTAATTAATAAAATTATTCAAAGAAGACTACAGAGAAATCTGGTATCTGTTGGTTTCTCTGTAACAAATTCATGTCTGAACCCTGATTAAGTCACAAAGAATTTAAGATTTTGTCACTGCAATGAATTAATTACAAATCCTATATTGCCTTCTGCCTCAGTTTCCCCTTTTGGTAGGTACTCACTGTTTTGTAAAACTGGTTTTTAAAGTACAATCTTCATGCAGGAAAATGTTTTCAATTTTAAAACACTGTCCAGATAAGTCATCTTGCTAACAAAAAAAAAAAAAAAAAAAACTCTAACTACTGGAAATAAAATCTGGCTATGAGCTTTTCATTTTCATTATACCTATTTAACAACCTTATTCTTTTCATCACGAGGAAATGTGAGAAAGAGAAAATGGAAAATAGCCCTTTACAAGCAACAAACGTCTTTAGTAGTAAAGATATAAAGGTAAAATTCTGTGACAAAATTTTAAAACACTGCCCAAAAAAGTCATTTTGCTAAAAAAAAAAAAAAAAAAAAAACATCTAACTACTGGAAATAAAATCTGGCTATGAGCTTTTCATTTTCATTATACCTATTTAACAACCTTATTCTTTTCATCACGAGGAAATGTGAGAAAGAGAAAATGGAAAATAGCCCTTTACAAGCAACAAACGTCTTTAGTAGTAAAGATATAAAGGTAAAATTCTGTGACATAGAAATAATTTAATGACCATCATACAGCAAAACATTCTTCCCCCCTCTGCCCACCACCAGTCCCTAAAACAAATCCTGATTATGCAGAACTCAAAATCTCCTTTTTGTGGCAATGGAAGTGTTTTTCTTTGATTTTTGAAGTTGATCCAGAAATTATCTGGAGAGAAAAAGGTGTATCTCCCTCTAACCAGCGATAGATAGACTCAGAAAGAACAGCAATTTTGACATTTTTAGTTAGAAATCAATTGTTGGAAAAGAAACCCCAAAACTTTAAATCTTCTGCAGTGCATGCAATGTCAGTTTCCTGCATTCACAGCTGTGTGTTCAGATGGAATTTCTTCTGCTAGACAATGTGATAACCCTGAAGAGGCACAAGTGCTGAGAAGAACACGTTGACACTGTCCACACACAGAAGCACCACTTCTCCTGTAGAGATGTTTACCTCTGTTATTGTCAGTCCTGTCTATATGAGGAGAGAGCCCAGGCTGTATCTGTCTTGGGTAACATCAGGGAGTGAAGAGATGCTCCCTTTCCCTTCCCTGCCCTGAGGTACAGTGTTGCTTGAAGAGTAGCCTATACTTTGGTGCATGATAGAAGAGCTTTGCCCTACATGCACTGGTTACATAAGGAAAAAGTGAAATAGCATAGCATCATACTGAGTCTTACAGCAAATACATGAGGACAGGGCAAGTTATTGTCAGCCTCAACCAGAGTCTGGGCTTTCCATTTCAATAAATTCTGTTAGAAAGCATAAAGTGATCATATTTACATAAGTTAGCTAGCAGATTGTTGTCAGAAGAGATGAGTAATGCTTTCTGGAGGCTTCCTAAGCCATAATTCTGTTTTTGTTTTGCATCAAAACTTTTCAACAATTTTGAAGCAGAAAGAAAAAAGTTAAAGAAGAAAGGAGATTAGGAATTTGCTTTTACTTGCCATTTGCTTGCATCAAAACTCTGGGGTATTGCCTGCCTTTTGATTCAGCTGTTCCCTTGGCATGGGAATACACTTAGACAAATAGGAAATATAATGAGAAACATGCTTCCTTAAGGTATTTCCAATTGGAAATAGCACAAGGAAAAAATGCTTTATCATTTTGTTCCTAAACAGAAATAATCTAAGAAAGCTTGTTCCTCACAGCATTCCCTGACTGCTTAAATAGGTGACACACGTCAGGGGAATGTTTTTCAGTAAGCTTCACTGGGGTGGGAAATTCAGCTGTCATGGTAGCTCACTGCTTCTCTGTAGGAGTAGGTGGTACACCTGAGAAACAACCTGAATTCACATTTGAGACAAACCATACAAAGTGAAGTAAACCTAATGACCCAAGGTCTCAGGGGTCTACTTCAGAAAATTGTCATGATGCCATCAGAGAGAGTGTATTACAGACTAGAACTGAGAAGTCAAAGAGGCAGATTTCCTGCAGCTAGAGTGTCTAAAGCTATGAGTATTGTTGGAAATCAGGGTTGATTCTCTTTTCACACAAGCTTTATTCAGTGTAGCTATTGATCTTCTTGGTATAAGAGAAAAGCAACAGGCTCGTTTCCTTTCCTTGAGAAAAGGAAATTTCTCAAATATATACATTCAAGTTATGCACCAATATAAACCAGCAAGAAAAATCATAACATTTTAAATCCCCATTTATAATGGGATTTAAATTAATGAAAACAGCTCAAGAGTCACTCTAGTTTGGAAAGCAATCTGCTACATCCCATTTACTCTGAAAAGAGGTTGTTTTCTTTTACTACTGATATTGGGGAAATGATTTAGGATACACATATTTGAAAATCCTGAAATATTGGTTTGCTTTATTTGTATCCATTTGCCTTTCTTTTGTCTCTGCTTCAACAGAGCCCAGATAAAAAGCAGCTTGAAGTAATTGTTTTGGGAGGTGTTTGCACAAGTTCTGCTAGGCAAATCCAGTAAGTTTCCACTGTTATCCTAATGATAAGGTTTGGGTTGTTCCCATTATCATTTTGAACCCCACCTTTCTCTATCTCTCACTTGCTCTGGAACATAGTGAAAATTATGGAAACACAGAGGAAGTTGTAGGTTTCTGGGTTTTTTAATCGGTCCTGGTAGAACTCAGGACATCTCCAAACCCACTCTAACTCCCACCACGGCTGCAGGGCAGAAGTTATTGGAGGTAGGTTCTACCAGACCTCCAGTACAGTCCCTTGGTAACACATCTTTTCCTATGTCACATTTTATCTCGGTATCTTTAGCAAAATAGGATCATTTTGCTTTAGGTAAATAAGTTCATTATTTAACCTTTGCAGTGCTGTGATCTAAACCTTGCCCAAACTCTTTTTTGTATCTTAATTACTACTGTCCAGCTTCAGAACTATTTAATTGTCCTTTAACTCACAAATTTCTGAAAGTCCCATGAAGAGGTTTTTGACAAAACATTTAGAAACACCACCAAAATAAATAAAGGTGAAATAAAGGTAGCCCCAAAGCCCTCAGTGAAATCATCAAAATGTCATCTTTATGCATTAAAAACACATAGGAAGAATGTCTTATAATACAAGTATGTGATAAAATGCTTTATTTTTCTTCCTTATGGGTTTAACAAAATTTGCTGTACTGATTTTGACCGAGAAATACAGAACAATAAGCTGTGGGAATTACCTCCAAGATATTAAATGTGCTGTTGTTTGTCAAGTTTTCTGACAACACACATAATTTTAGAAAAAAAAATATTGAAATTTTCTATTTAATTTCTTTCCTTTGTGTGAATACATGTATGAACTCCAAAAAATTCTAAACTTCTCTCCTTATGTTCACAAAACTGGTTTTCACCACATTGCATTGTCTACTTAAACAGAGCCAGGGAGGCAAAATGCTGCAGGTGCTCTGGGTAGAAACTCCACGGCCAGCAGTGTCTGCTCTGCTGTAGCTGATTTGTATCATCAGACAACTCCAGAGTTTATAGTGTGAATGGTTGGCCACTGAAAGATTTCGTTATGGAATCTCTTTGCTGGAATAAGTTTGCCTTACTGGGTACTGCATCACACTGCATTTCATCACCACACTGGAGTAAAAAAACAAGAGGGCACTCTTAAGGTTGCTTTAGAGCAGGAGGGTTTGCAAAGCAGAAAGAAGAGTGAAATAAATGAAACTGGTACCTGCCATGACCAGTGCTTGTCAGTGTAAGTTCTCTGGGGGTGCACATCGGTTGTATGTTGAGGGCCATCCCTATTGAGCCTTCTGCACCTAGCAAGATGCCCCTTAGTCAGAAGTGCAGAAGCCCCATTCAGACATAGCAGAAAAAAAAAGGCTGTGTGATTTTTTTCCTCTTATATTGCTAATAGGGTCCTGCCTTTCAAGCATCTCTGATACACTTTGTTAACAAAATTTCCAGAAGATCTTTTAGAGAAACAGTTTCCGCGGATAAAGCTCAAGATCCTGTGTTTGCAAGCTGTGCAAATCAAAAGTTTTCTGAAGAATAGCTCTCTTGTAATACACACTGCAAGTATCAACCAGGATCTTCAGTCTCAGCAGCCCCACCAGCAGGATGCCCAACCCAACTGACTGATCTCCCAGAGCAAACAGATGTTTTAAGATACTCAGATTTATTACGCTTTGAAAAGCTTATTAGAAGAAGCTAACTAAATGTTAAATTTTTACAATCCAGTATGTAATCATATACAAGTGCATTAGAATAAACTTGTCCCTACCCACACCCAATTTCATCATTGGAATGGAAATTACAATGTTAGCACTTAGAGAGTTGCATCTGCATGCAATGAGAGGAAGAGATCGCATAATGGTTTGTAAGGCATATCAGATTTGTTCTGTGAGGTAGATAAAGGTCTTTTAAAGGTCTTACTCCACTTGTGGAATGAATTTCTTATCATGTATAAATTCTGTGTAAAACATTTCTTTTTCCAGGATGTGGTTTGTTTTCTGAGAGGGGAGAGAGAAGCTAAACATTTCCACTCCTGTATAATAGAAAATCCTCTGATTTCAAAAAGATCACACCCTGAGTGGTTAGTTAATACTGGAAACATAAAAAGGTACACTGTTCTGAAAGATCATTTCGTTCCAGCGAAGCTTTTCTAACCAGAAACTGAGTGAACAATTTTGCAATACAAGAATAATCAAAGAATAATGGCAATTTTTAGAAGAAAGTATGTGTAATTTTGGGAATCAAACTTAGAGTAAATTTTAAAATGTGATAAAATATATAAAAATAAAAAGAAACAAGCCTCAGAAGCTGTTTTGAGTTGGTTCATAACCATATTTCCTTTGCTAAAAAAATAAATATTCTGGATTGCATTTCATATAAGAAACTCACAGAACACAGCAAAGGGAACACCTAATTTTTTCCAAGAAGAAGTGAAACAGATAATCTGATAAAACAGCATCAAAACTCTTCCAAGGAGAGCTTAGGACATGAAAGTGATTTAGTGATACCAATCCAAACAACCATGAAGTCATGAAGAGGGTTTCCGTTGGCTTCATCAGGCTTCTGGAAGGGCTCAAAATAATTGATGGAACTGCTGACAGGGGAAGAGATTTGACTGGCAGTCTTGCTCCTCTATGCCATTGCCCCTCTTCCCAGAGTGAACTGTATCCCTTCACTTTGGGAAGTTCTCCCATGTTTGGCTCCCTCTGTATCTGACAACAAGGACAGGGGCTCTGCAGGGAGCTGAAGAAGCCATTCTCAAGTGGTGGGAATGCAGGGAGCATCCCCACCATTCCAAGGAAGTTTCTGAACATAACAGAGGTAAATGCTATAAGGCAATTACTCAGTTGTGCTGTCAATGGAGACTGTTTTCTACATCTTCAGATTGACTATTTTTAAGTAATTAAGTGAGCCAGTTGCACTTTTCACAGCCAGTAGCAGACAGATTCTCCTCTTACTTTGGTTGGTGAGAGGAATCAAAGTTATTTTCTTCCTGAATGTTCAAGTCCTTCAAATATATATATATATCAGTCTACATTCCCCCTTTTTAAGACAGCTATATCACTATTCCACAATATTAAAATGCCACATTATATTGCAGGCCAGCAGGAAAAATAATTCTGGGATATAATTTTCAAGATTTTTATATTTCATTTGGATTATTTTGTAGATAGGGCCACACAGTTATTGTTATCACTGTTATTTTTTTTACTTATTCACAGTTATGATGTTCTTTAGCAAAATGTTCCGGTTCAGTCTTCTCTCATTGAAGAAACATGGCCACAAGTTGTTAGATCACTACTATATTTAGGAATTCACCTGGGTTTGTCATAGACACAGAGATATTAGCAGATGGCAAAGCAATTGAACGATGACGTGGCCTTGGCAACCCAAGACTTTATAACCTTCCAGCTGGACTCTAGCAGCATGATCTATCTAGCATGAAAATTCCAGTCTTTAGGAAATTGCAGTTAGCACAGAGCACAGCAATGGACATTTTCATCAAAGCAGGATGCTGGGTGTGCCAGCCTTGTCTTCTGATTGCTGTGCTGTTCATCCACTGAGTATTGCATACAGTTAAGATTGCATGCTTCTCTGCCAGGACTAATTTGAGGGCTGTACATATTGAAAGACATTATCTGTATTTCAGGATCTCAACCACTTTCAAATACTGCTCTCCTCAGGTAAAAGTAAGTGCTATATTATAAAAATAATAGGTTTTGTGTTTGGTGCAGAGCAATTTTTTTTGCACTAGTCAAGACCATTTCATATGCTTTCATACCAGGTGCAAAATAGTTTTTCAACTTTCACTAATAGACCTATAAAGCATAAAGGGGCCTCCCTACCTGTTCTTAAAAATGCAGAAGAAACCTGTTGTGACAGTTCTTAGAAATGCTGCTTTAGGCATTGTTGGACTGCTCACACAAATCTGAGGAGAACTGAGCGCAATGGGGCTGTCCACAGAGAGCTAGTTCAAACATCAGAAATGGGGTGGCCACATTAATTCTGCCTGGATTAATCAGCCCTGCCAAGACATCCATGCATTAGCCCATATGGAGCACTGACATGGTTCCCACCCCTCTTTCTGGGCATCAGATCCTTCAGAGCTGGGCTGGATTTCTCTCTGTTCCACTGCCTCGTGCAGTCCCGACCTACTCAGTGGTGCCTCTGCAGCAGTTTAACAAGTAGAATTACCTCTGTGTGATTCCTGCCCTGTTCTTACAATATCCATTCAAGGTAAAAAGACATTATATGCACACATTATGTCAGCAAATTAGAATACCAAATATCCAAATAGATCACTTATCCCCAGTAAGCTGGCACACCCAAAATTCTCTAGGCGTGGCAAATCATTAACTCTTACTTTTGATTGGTATGCAAATTCTCCATTTCATGAAAAGTTCCAAAGCCCCTCAAAAGTCTTCTGTTCTGGAACAAAGTCTATATCAAGAAAAAGGGCTGTTATGAACAAAAGTACTTTAATTTTCTAGGAAGTGAAAGTGTTAAAACCTGTGTAGCTCATATGAAAATGTTTTTGTTGATGGTTATCTTTTATATATGTGCAGTTACAATGAAGTAGGAATTTATGACATGAAGAAAAAGCAAAATTGTTCAGAAAAAACTTTAAAACAGTTGTGTATAGATGAAACATAACGTACATACTTTTGAAGTATCTGTATTCTTCTTAGGAGAAATTCCTACACAAAACTTTGCAGATTTTCCTTGGAAAAGGACCATATAAAATAATTCTTCTCTTGGTCTAGCACCAAGTTTCCACTGCTCCTTTACCAAAACAACAGTATAGTGTATGCTTGCATTGTGAGTGATCTGACCAGAAGGCGGACTCCCCGCCTGTGTAATTTTTACAAAATCTGTTTACTGTACTGATTAAATTATTACCTTTTCCAATTTTTCTTCTTCTCTCAATTCTCACTTGGCACTTCAGCTCCTAATTAGAACCGCTGAAGCAGGAGGTGAAGAAAACTTATGGCTTACTTTGTTCTTGAGTTCTTGAGTCTTGCCTCTTACCTCAGGTGTGAGGTCTTCATAGAATGCTTAAAGTTGTTATTTCTTTTATAATGTCTTACGTTAGATTTATTAGAATGTCTAGAATTTCTCATGATTCCTAGAAATCATATAGTCTTCCTTTTTTGCCTAATTTCCTCTAGATTTTCCATTTTTTAAAAATCAATATGACATTGGTTTGATTTCTGTAGTTATTGCTGGACTCTTGCTCTTGATTTGGCATGATTAGGAGAAGTTGCTTTACCATTATTCTTTTGATCTGATGGAGATTTTTTGAAACAGAACTGAAGGTAGGGGAGACTTTGGATAATTTCATCTTTCATTTACAGGATAGTTTTAAGTTCTTCTCTTCCAGTAACCATGTTAGTAGGCTAGTCCTTAAACCCACTCACTCCTGATGTGGTGAATTGGCATGGGGAACAGATGACCCTGAATAAAACTTACCTAACAAAAGGAAAAAAAGGTGTGTGAGTTTTTTCTTATTTGCTTATTTGGTTTTGTGTGGGCTTTGTTTGTTTTGGTGTTTGTTTTTTTTTATTGTAGATCAGTTCTTTGATACATTCCAACAAGTGTTTTCTTTCCTTCCCCACTCTCTCAAGGCAGCCCTTGCTGGCCAACTTGCCTTGATATGCCCTGACCTATCTCATCACATATGATGTGGTAGAGTTTGAGTGGGACATAGTGGTATGATATTCAGAGGTTTCTTGTGTCAAATGAGGAGTTGGGTACTTAACTCTGGGATGCATGATATTCTGCACATCTGATTTGGGTGAAGACATGGGGGAGTGAGCAGAAAATGTTAATTAGCTCCCTAATATGAAATAACAAACACAGGGTTACTCAAGATGGTGTCTTTGTCCAAGAATAAGGAGTTTCTGTATGGCTGGGATTCTCATGCCAGTTGCACAAAGTGTAATTTTGTAACTGGGTCAGGCCTTCACTTATAAGTGACAGACATTTTCATTTCTTAAGAAAAATAAATAGTGTTTTGTACAATAGCCTGTTGTTAGAGCAGCCATGTAAGAGGTGGGTAACCTGAGATGAATTCTCCATTTCAAGGTAACTAAACCCACATCTCCTATAAAGTCACAGTAAAATCTTCAGAGAAGATCCTTGAACTGAAATGTCCTTAAAGATGGAGACAGTTACCTAGCTGCTGTACTCCTTCTGAGAATGGCAGCATTCTTGAACCTAGCAGAATTCCTCAAACTTGATGACTTTTTCTTGAAAAAAATATGGAGTTATCTGCAGCATCTCAGATCTGATACCAGTTAGGTGGAGAGGTTTTGGAGGTCACTCTCTTAATTGCCTGAATTTGCTCCATTTGTGGTTTTTAAGCATTTTTAAGCATTTTGGAGCTCATCTGGTTTCACCAGTAGAAATCCAGGTTTTATCATTAGGCAAAATAACATCATGCTCTTGATGCTTCAAAATAATTCTTTATAACAGCCTGGGCTCCTGTATCATTTTGGGGAGTTCTTTAGTTAGAAACATCTGATAGTAGGCACTAGACCAGAGGAAAATCACAAGGATATTCATCAGCTGAATTTTCACACTAGATTTTGCTGTCAATAAAAAAATATTTAGTCAGCTTGTTTGTCTGCTTTTTGTATATGGCATTAAGACAAAGAAAACCTACATTGTTTTCCTATTTTGTTGTATATTAAGTGATTTGGGCAGCTACTTTTTAGCTACCTTTTGAAATGTTTTGTTTGAACTTATCTGAATTTTAAAGTCCATGTACAATCTGCAGCTATCATTACCAGTCCTGAAAGACTAATTTTTAAAATATAAAAATATTTGGGCCCTTATCATGAGTTCTACAAAGTGTAGAGCTCATAGGGATTGGTTTATCACAAAGGATGACCTGCTAAAAAAGGCTGATGGATTTTTCTGAGATAAAAAATTTTTGAAATACATAAAATCCTTTAAAAATGCAATGTTATTGAAAACAGAGTACCTTGAAGAATCTATGGAAATCTTTGGTACATTATTATAGTGGCTCAGTACCATCACTGTTAAAAAAAATGCACCTAATTTTGAGCCTAATTTTGTCAAGGTTCAATTCCAAGCTATTGGATATTGTTACATTTTTTTAGCTCTGTTGAAGAGCCATCTTATTATGAAATTTCTGTTTCCCATGTAGGTATTTAAAGACTGTGATTAACTTATCTCTTGATGAATTAAGTAGACAACGTCTCTTGAACCTTGCACTGGAAGATATATTTTTCAATTTCATTTTCCAGGCTTTTCCTGAAAACCACTGTAACTTTTCAACAGATTTCCTTAATTTTAGAAAGCTGAACTGGACAAATATTTAAATAGTTGTGATATGCTAAAAAAGCTCAACTTCAGCTTCTTAAGTTACAACATATGTAAATGAGGATTTTGTTAACTCTGTAAAAGAAAATATAGCAACGTGAGATGTCCAGGATGCAGATCCAATAACATGCTAATATTCATAGTAATTTTTTCTCTTGGAGAAGCTGCTCATTCTCTAGGTATGGTCTGCACTTTTCTCCTATGGATGACTTAGTATGTAGCCATTTCAAAACACATTTTTTATTTATCTGAAAAATTAGGCAATGTGGTTGGTTATTTTGTACCACTGACATTATCTATGAATTGTTTCCCATTTGTTAGGGCTTAATATTATTTTTTTGACATCTATGCCTTTGCTTGTAACTTTAGAAAGTCTCAGGATATTGGGAAGATAAGTCAAATATCTTATTCAAGCTTGCATTTTTAAAAATTTTTATGGTTCTCAACCAAACTTGTCAGTACATCAAGTCAGTTTGCAAACATCCATTTTCCACAGATGTTTGTTGATTAGCATTTACTGTAATTTAATATTGTTTAATTATTTGGACTAATTTCACGTCTGCTGTTCCATGAGCTGGTACAAAGTGGAGACTCTTGCTGTATCTCCTGGGAATGAGTTGCCTCTTATAGGTCATTCAATGTACAGCAAAAACAACTTTTCTGACTTAGAACTTTCTTTTAAACTATTAATTTGTTTTACCTATGTTTCACCCACTCATAGGCAGTCCAGTGTAAGTGGATGATGGGTAGAAAAAGCTTTCCACCTCTCTCATTTCAAATCTCTCTGTTTTTCTCTCAGAAGGTCAATTGCAAAAGACCTCCAGTGAAATCCTCAGTCAATCATTTTAAAACAAATGTCATCTTGCTTCTTGTATCCCATATGAAACAAGGAAAGTTATGGAGACCCTGGAACTAAAAAACCTGCTCTGTAGGCTGGTTTTTGAAGCTCACTGTAATATCCCCTACAATGTAGAGAACTCTGTTGAACTGAAGGAAGATTGCAAATCAGTGTCTTTTCTTTCCTACAAGCTTCTTCTCTGATTTTGGCTGAACATTTCACTTTTCTGTGTGTTTTTGGGCTTGTTCTATAGCCATCCAGTGGTAACCTTGATTGGAAATAAAGTGAAGGGTATAGTTCGAATAGTTTCTATTTTATTTCAGATATCCTGGCTTTTCTTTTTTCCGTTCAGTGAATAGAATGAGTTCTTTTTCTCATGGGTTTTTAGAACCAAATCTTCCAACTAGAGATTGTATCTGGCACAAACCATCCCTGCACTTTTTATATCCTTATGGTCTGGCTTATCAAGTCACTAGACAGGATTCTGTTTCACTGAGTGCTTCTCACTTGAACATGGATCTTATTTTGTTCTATCTCAGGCTATTTTGTGAAGGCATATTTGCCATGGTATGAGGAATATTAGACTGTGGCATGACATGAAAATAGAGATTGAATGGTATTACAGAACATTACTTCTTGTGTGGGTAATTACAGAGAGATGTAGAGATTTAGCTGAAAGACTCCTATTAGTAGCAGTAAAAACCTCATGGCTAAATGCTTGTGCAAGGATTAGGAAGTTTTCACATTTTTAAATTTTATGGAAGGGGTGGTAATGCAGCATCATAGAGTAAAGCCCTCTTTTTCTACAAAGTAGGTGTAATATAGGCAGCTTTAGAGAAAATCTCTTCCCTTTTCCCAATGGAGAGCATACATGACATTCTGCAGTGACCTCTTTGAGCCAGGAGAAGGTATTCGCCTCCTGTCATTCAAGACCAGCTACCAATGAAGGGAAGAAAAACATGAAGAAACTTCTCCTGGCAGGTTACCTCCTCTCTTTGCTTCATCAGTGAAGTGGGCAGTATGAAAACTGGTCAGAATGAACACAAAGGTTCTTTAACATCTCAGAGGAAAAGGCAGGTGCATTGTAGCCTCAAAGTGAGATCCCACCTACACAAAAAACTCATGGGACCAAAAGAGGGGTCCTGAGATGGCATTTTATTGAGCTAAAGTAAATTTTTAGCAAAGAATAGAAGCAAATACTCACCTGCCATGTAAATCTCCACATCCAGCTCAGGCATTGCTTCAGAGACCACAGTTAAGGTCCACAAGGAGGGGCTGGAGGGAGAGTGAGAAAAAAAGGTGGTCATCCTGTCTTTGTGACAAGGTATTTCAGTGAAGTGACTTCAGAGAAGGAGAAGCTCAAAATCCTGTGAACTGTTAAAGAAAGATGGGGAAATCTGTGTCTTGACAAAAGGTTGTTGGGGTTTGTGAAATGACATATGTGACACAGGGAGCAAAGCAGAAGAATAGCACACATTTTCAGGTAGCATAGGGGCAGTGAAGGGAACTGAGCCATGGGTTGTTGGTGTGTGTAGTGAAGATGGGCTCAGAATCATTGGAGAGTTCCCACAGAGAAGATACAGGATTGAGTTTAATTAGGAAATTAGGAAAGTGCACATGAACAGTGTGTAGGTGATGTATAATAGGAAATTTCCTCATCTGTTTTGCAATTACCACTCCTGCAATACCTTCATTGGGACAAACAGCAATGGCAACTTGGTGTAGCAAAGATGTTCAAAAAGGCACAAATTAAAACCAAAGGAAAATAACAATTTAAAAATTCATAGCACAAATGAATCTCAAAGATATATTGTTTTACTTTGTGATTATTCAACAGATTTGTACTGAAAGCCAGCAAAAATACACCATCATCTATTTCACAAGAAATACATAAAAATTACCTTTGAGCAATAATTGCTTTATTTAGATTCTATTTATTGGGTGTTAAGTTCTAACTGGGGCTTTATAATTTAATTAAATATGAAATTATTTTAATGTTCCATTCTCAAAATTGAGGAAAGCATTGGGGAAATTGATTAGAAACTAGAAAAGAAAAGTAAAAAGCAATGAAGGTTCAAACATAAAAAGAGAAATTAAAGCGTCATACGAAGTCTCATTTTGTTTGATACTGATTCCATTCATTCACAAAGGATGATGTTTAAGGTATTACTAATAAAATGAGCATTTTTAAAGGCTATAAAATAACGTAACATTGCAAAATTATAACTGATTTCTAAGTTCTGAAAACTCATTGGTACACTTTAAAAATACTCCATTTTTTGTCTTCTGTTTCTCGTCACAGAAATGACTGCAGTTTATACATCAACAGAAATACTGATGAGTGACTCAAGGTTTTAGTCTGTAGCTCTGATAACATTCCACTTTGCTCGCAATTGTAGCTGCATCAGTACTCTGCACTATAGACAGAAGGAGTTTACTCCATCAAATGCTGTATGGTTACACATGGTTTGAAAACACAAAAATCCCTATGAACTCTGCTATCCATCATAATATGTTATTCTCTGATTGAACTTTTAAATATCTTGAAACTCTTTTATTTTCAATATAAATGTTATATATATAAAATAATTATATTCTATCAAATAAATTTATTAATTTAATATAAATAATATATTAATTATAAAAGTAATGTAAAGGTAAATTTCTGCTAAAGGCACCTGAATGGATCAAACATATTATTTCAGCTTTTGTGAACACAATTGTGCTTGAAAATGTGTATATTTTAATTTGAATCCAGATTCTCTTGATTTCTCTTAGTCAGGTTGTGTCAGCCCATGGAATCAACTAAAGTAACTAGAATTTGGCCATACATTTGGCCATACATAAAACTGTAAAGCATACCAGAAAGAACTGTGGTTTTAAGTCTGCACAGTTATGCCACATTCTCACCTTTATGAGGCATGACTTGCAGCCATGCAGAATGAAGAATGTGTGGAGACCAGGAACCCATGGAAAAATACTTCTAAACACATAGACCTGGGCCCAGTTGAGCATAAAAATTGACATTTTAATCTGAAACATTTTTCTGAAACAGTCTTCAAGTACAGTAAAACACATAATGACAGAAAGGTTCTGCGTGATGCCAAGTGCTGTTGTTTTCAACAGTAATGGAAATATAAAAAGTGCAGGTGGTCATCTTCTTGCCCCCCTCCTTTTTGCACATCTTACTGTTCTTTCCTTCTCCTTTTTACCACTTAAAAAAAGGTATTATTATTTATTTAGACAGTGGAAAAACAGAGAAAAGTTTTAAACAGCAAAATAAATTATATCTGTGAGAAGCACAGATATCATGATGGAGTCAGAACAGTGGGTCTTATTGCACCACTGTTTCTTTGCAATTCTCAGACCTATCTCCTTACTATGGAGCCATTGAAACTGACTGGAATGTGTAGAGGAGCTCACAGTGTTTAACCAGTAACAGCATTGATAGCAGTATCTTGCTTTGCCATGGAATTTGCTGCACACAAATCACTTTTCCCCAGCCTCTCTCTGCACTGCCCAAATAAGTGCTCCTCTCCTGGTCACCTACCTCTGTGCTAGTAGGTGTGGGACTTGTGCATGTGCAGGTGTTATAAGTTAGACAGATCCTTATGCCAACAATCTGTCTTTCCTTTTTTCCCTCTCACCTAGACCCATAGTCATATCACTAACATAATGCCTCCTTTTGTGCAGTGTGATGAGAAGGAATTTTCAGGGCCTGGAGTTACTTCTCAACAAGTCAGGAAAGATTTGTTTGAACATTGGTATTTATTTCCCACAGCAGTGAATCATCTTTATCGTAAGGGTAATGTCATATGGTGCCATGAATTATGTCTCAAAATGCATACAAATGCATGTCTTTGGTGGAAGGTCTGTTCATTTCTTAGCATTTCATCAGAGTGGAACTTTGAATAATGATATCAAAGAAGAAGGAAAATCTCTGTGAACACGATTTCCAGCATTGGCCTAGCTCAATAAGAAATGAATAGCTGAGCAGAAGGAAATGGTGCTGATGCTTCAGAATGACAAGGGGCCAGTAAATGTGGAAAAAACCCCAAACCCTACAGTACTTCAGCCAGATGGCTGCAAGATGACTTCGAGAAAGACAGCACTAACTGGCAACATGTCCTTGCAGCAAAGAGAGGAAAAACCCAATCGTCCCTTGTCTCTTTCTTCTGAGCGTGAGTTCCAGAGTCCCCTCCTACCTAAAAGCCTAGATGTGAAGCTTAGTCAGATTTTTATTGCTCCCTGGTTTGCATCCCTTCCAAGGCTTCCAGCCATTTCATGGCCTAAGCAGGCAGGGCAGCTTTGCAATCCACTTGGAGGAATGCTGTCATCCATGGGGATCATGTTTCACCTTCCCCAAAGTGGAGAGATGCCCAGCAGGACCCACGCCAGAGAGGTCTCCAGTTTCAGAAACTCTGCCTTTACCATAGTAAGGGAGAGCTTCTGATGCCAAGAAGATGCTACTGGGCTTCCTAGGGCTGAGCCACTCTCCCACTTGGCATCCTGTATTTTGGAAACAATGGCAACAGCCTGTGCCTCTTACCATGTTTCCAGATAAGTGTTCCAGGAAGAAGTTTCTTTATATGTTCCAATGCATGATTAAAGACATACTTTGAGCTAACATGACACACACAGAGTTTTCTCCATCCACCAACAGCAAAATAATCTCAGCTCCTGAGAGTTTCTTATCTCCTGGCTGTTTATAATTCCTAACACTCTTTTTTGTTTATTTAACTCTTAAACGCAGACATAAAAGTCACGGTGAGCAGAATTGTCACTCTATTGACGTCATCAGGGGATGCAACATCTTTCACCACAACTGAATTTTATTCAAAATCTATGCAACTGTATAAATATTTGCTTTTTTAACACAGTAAATATACATCAGTCTGAGTCCCTGCAGGAGATGAAAAAGTTAGTTCCTATTTGTTTTCCTACTTAGGTTGCACAAGTGAACTCTTCAGCAATGTAGGCTATGTGCCCAAAGAGTGGGAGTCACCTTTTGAATTGAAAGAGGCAAAAATTAATTGCCTTTTTTGATTGCCTTTCTGCCATTTACAAATTATCCAAGGATGCGGTCAAGTTTGATACCCTGCTATGCCTCATTGCAGTTCTGAATGAATGTTTATGGCTAAGTAATACATCCCTGGAGAACAGATTTGGAATGGAAATACTGACCTAAGGGTGCAAACAGTTTCTGTAATATAGGACAAATTAATGCTCCTTTTCTGTTTTGGTGTTTTTTGGTTTGGTTTGGTTTTTTGTTTGTTTTATTATTAATTTGGAAAAGCCATATCCCAATTTGTTAAACTTTGAGCAACTTAATCATTAAAAAAAAGAAAGTAATTTGCAAAATATTTTTTCAGTTTCCCAGTGGCCAAATCTTGCCCTTTTGAGAACCTTTTATGTAAGCATGAAGTTCCTTCAGATTTCCAAGTCGCATATGAAAGGTTGGCAAGAAAGTAGGAATTCCTCTGCATGAAACATTTGAAATTATCTGAAAACATTTGGCTCCTCAAGGAAATAAAATAAAATTGTTTCCCATTAAAAAAAAAAAAAAAGAGAGAGAGACAGTGCAACACAGATTAGTCAATGGGGATTAGGGCATCTGCAGATCAGGTGCTGCCCTGGACTACCTATAGCAAAGTGTTTTGATGAAAGGCTCTTTCTCTTCCAGTCCTGACATCCTCCCCTGAAACTGAGATGTTGTCCTAGGGAAAGTTTTGACAAACAAAATAATTTCTGTGGAAAACTTTGATGTCAATGGCAAAAATTTCATTGTAAGAAATCGTAGTGTATAGGAGCTATACAAGAAGCTTAGCATCTTTGCTAGCTTTCTTTGACGCTGGAGAAGCCTGCCTGAAAGTCCTGGAAGTAATGCCCTTATTACTGTCCTGTATTCACCTGTTAATACATTTCTATCTTCTTGTTTTTCACATATCCACTTTTTCCAAATACTTTCTTCATTTGGCATTGAAAACATGAAGTCAGACTCCTACAAAAGCTTTGAACTCCAGGACCATCCACCACCATGTCAGTTACGGCCCCAGATCAGAACTCCAGCTCTATTCAGCAAAAGACATAACTAATTTCTACTCTTAAATGCTTTGTCTTATCTGGGGTCTTTGAGTGTGACCCTACAAACCTTGTACATACAAGTAGTCTCTGTTGTCCTTATGTAAGTAACAGTTAACTGCTTGTGCATGTAAAGGTTGCAAGGTGAGTCCCTTTAAATATCATTATCCCAAATACAATAACTGCTTTGCTGAAACTCATGTTGTCTTTCCAAAAACAACCCATATTACTCAATAGAGAATTCTGGAGGAAAAAAATGCAACATTTTGAAAGCAGGCAAAGGTCATATGAATGCTGCCCAAGATTTTTGATTGAGTAATGTACTTTGGAATAACTTGCTGTGATTCTTTGGCAGAACACTGTTTATTGTTCAAGTGAAATTTTTCACAGTTAATAAGATGGTCAGTTGCAGGTATTGAAAATACTTACCCTGCCAAATACCACAAGAGTGAAAACCTTCAAACTGGTTGAATAATGAAGCAGAAATTGTTCCAACAAACTGCTTGACAGCTGGTGGAGAAATTTCCAGAATATTATATGACCCAAAACAAAACTGTTTTATTGATTAAAAATAAACAAACAGGAAAACATGTCAGGAGAAAATTGCCAAGATATTTTGATTATGTTATTTGCAACAAACTGTTTGATAGAGCAAAACTGCTTGGTAGTTGAAGTTTTTTAAAAGAAGATTCTATAGTTTATCCAGATATTTCTCTACGTTCATAGACTTCTTTCCATTGGCCACATGATACCATCGTTTCTTAAGCAGGTTCTCCAGTTCATGGAAAATTCTCCTTAGAAAGCTCTGGTTAATTTCTTCTGCTTTGCAAGCAGAGAGAGAGTATGAATCACAGCAGTGAAACTGAATTTGGACAATAAAACCCAAAAAATCCACACGAATGTCTGATGATTCAGGAACAAATACTGCTTTCAGGAACTAATATGCTTGCCTAATATGGGCGAACACTTGGTGTGACTGAAAATAGAACTCAGCTTTTGCTGACACTGTTTAGAAATTATATTCACATACCCTACCCCCATGTTCTGTAAGGCAGAAAAATGCTTTTCTGATATTGGCACATCTGGACTTTGCCTACTTCCAACGATCTGAAATACACCTTTGCCATAAATTATTAAAGACACACTGACACTTGCACTAAAATCTCACATAAAAAATGCACTCAAATTCTGTAATTACTTAAGTACAAAAAATACACAGATGTCTGCATTGTTTTCATGAATTTCAGGGAATAAAAATGGCAATAAATAAATCTGGTTTTGTCATGGAACACGAACAAGTATCTCAGAGAACCTAAATCCAAATCTGATTTAAATTTGGAAGGACTTAGCAACAACAGCAGCAGCAGAAGTCTTGTAAAGTAAAATATACCCAGCCAACAGTGAATAATTCATTACCCCAACAACCAATCCTCCCTTTCCAGTGAAAAGAGCAACTGGACTCTTACACAAAGCCTGAACTCACTGTTTACATCCTGAGGGTAAAAAAAAAAGAGAAGACATTTAGCATACACTAGTTCAATGGATAAAGTATCTGTACTTGGTGTGTGTGTGTGTTACTCAATCTGTTTCCCACCCATTATCCTAGGAAAAACAAACAAACAAAAACAAAAAAAGACAAAAAAAGTATTAAGAGGGAAAAAACATTAACTGCAGTGTGGTTAAAATTCAGATCAGCCATCAACGCCATAGATCTGTTGTGTTCAGCCTACTTACTCACTGAATGTGGCTAAGATGCTCAGGAGTTTCCAGTATACCCACCCACTCGAGATAAGATTGTAAGTACTGTACTTGGGACTGCTAAATTTGCAACCAGGTTAATTGTGTACAGCATCTGGGAAGCCTCAGCTGATTCCTGCAGAGACGCTGATGTTTATTCACGGTGCTGGGAAATCAAGTTGTTAAAATAGAAAGCAAAACCAGGGACAAACCCTGATGGTTCAACCCGAGTGAGCAGCCCCGGTGATAAAAGGCTCGGGAGAGGATGCCAGGGCTCGTACCAAGTTTTATCGTAAGAGGATTTGTGGAACCGTAGCTGCTTATTCCTCGGATCACCCTCTGAGAGAGCGACAGAGCCCCGAGAGAAGCTCGCTCACGGGTGGTACCTCCGTGCTGCTGGCCCCGGGCAGAGCCCCATGTCCCCCACCCCGGCACACGCCCGAACCCCACGCCGCAAACTTGCGGTACTGGGCAGCACTGGCCGAGGTAGCCGTGTGTGGGAGCGGGGAATGTGGCCTGAGGGGGATGGCCGCTCGCAGAGGCTCCGT
>NW_008237919.1:1368508-1369920 GCF_000691975.1 Corvus brachyrhynchos | reverse complement strand
CTCGCCTTCCTCTGCCAGGGCCGAGAGCGGCGATTGCCCGTCCGGGCTGCTTAAAGCGTGTCACGTTCGTCTCTTCCAGGTGCTCGGTAACCGGCCACACACAGGGTTAACAGCATCCCCGGTCGGACAGTATGTGTTTAATATGCGAGCGTATTTGATGTTCATTGACAGAGCAACAATAGGAATGATCTTGCTTTATGTACCAGTTACAAGGTTTAATATCATTATATTGCATGCAATATTAGTTTTTATTAGTCGCCATTAACAAGATGTTTTCTACTCGAATTCTCATTTACTTGTTCAATGCAAAAATTATCTTTGTAAAAGAGAAAAACACATCTTCAAGTGTCAGCTATATTAAATTAAAGAACTGTTTACCCTTCCTAAGGAAAGCATATGTATCTAAATAGGCATCTTTTACCGTTTGCATAGTAGATTGGAAATTAGCATTTTTGTTCATTTTCCCATGTATGCACAGCGCCTGGAAGAGTAATACTCCATGCATATCAGATCAGCCAGCCTACAATTTTTGTGCAATATATTATTTGGCAATCTAAAATTTGTAATTTGCATGAAATTGCTTAATTAAAATACAGTCACTCAGGGTATTAATTTCTCTGTCTGGCAGTTCAACGTACTAAAGGCGGGCTACAGAAAATGTGAAATCCTGTCAGATGTAACAGTAAAATATTAGCAAAAAAAAAAAAAAAAATCCACTTCTGGCAACAAAGTGACAGAGTGATAATGCTTTTGCCCTGATTCCGGGTTCAAATACGAGCTTGGGTTGACATTGAAACCAGCGAAGAAATTTACAATAGCAACTCTGGCTTTTTGCCAATAAATCTGCATCACGGACCTTTCCTGGCGAGACCCTTTTCCCTCTCCCCACCCCCTTTACATTTTTCCCTACTAGCTAAGACAGAAAAGAAAAAAAAAAAATCCTTTTTTTGAAGCCCAAGTCCCTTACTATTTTTGGCAGTTTGCTTTTGAAATCAGCAACCCTACTGATAAAATGATCCAATCAGTCCTTCCCAGTTGTCAAGACAACAGTTCATAATTGTACCAGCTCTTTCCATTGCAGCTAGACATTTCATAAATAGATAATTCTCTAATTGATCCAGCCAATCCTACTTTGCATACCCTGCCAAACTAGGTAAGCCCGGGTTCTATTCTAGTACGGCAGCAACTTTCTGCAAAGACAAGCAAATGAGCTTTATTTACCGCGACAGGGGACGGAGGAAAAAAAAATAAAGAGCGGGCAGCAACTTTAATTCTGAATAAACCTGGGTTGGACAGGGGGAAAGAGGGGCTGATTTTGTGTCGCCAGCTCCCACATTTGTGCGGCATGCTCTGAGCGCCGGGAGCAGCGGCTCAGGACGGGCTCGGTTCCGCGGGGCCCGGCCGGGCCGGGG
>NW_008237919.1:1355450-1362950 GCF_000691975.1 Corvus brachyrhynchos | reverse complement strand
GTTGAAATTTGGTGCCTCCTCACCACATATAGCACAACTTGAAACAGAAAATTCTTTATTGGTTTAATGCTAGAACATGAGCACTGAGTTTAAATGTAGCACAAAGGCAGTTCTTTTTGGAAGAGTTATCATCGACTATTATTTCATCCTCAGGCAACAAGCTTGGGGGTGCATATTTTGCGGTGCATGTGCTTTCATAAATACACCTGCAAGGGAGAAAAATCAACTGGTATCCAGTGTATGTTACATCTAGTCCTTTTGATACACTTGAAGATGTTTATTTTAAATTTAAGGATTTATTGCCAATCTTCTTAAACCTTCTCTACTTTTTTCCAAGAACTCTCAAAAATTTGCTAGATGTATAGATCTAAAAGGAGCTCATCATCCCTCATATACCAGCTGAAAGTAGTTCTTTCCACAGGCACCCTGTTTGTGGAAGCTCCTTTAGTTCTGATGAAGCTCTGTCACTCTGAAGTTTTCATCCATACAGGGAATACAGACTTGGAACTGTCATAGTAAGATGCAAATAGGTCCCTCCTGAATGAGAATTCTAAGGCTTCAATATCTGCATATTAGCAGAAATGAATGTAACTGACTCCAAATTATAGCATAAATCATAGCATGTGAGCCTTTATATATGGCTCAAGCAGTTCACCATACTGGTAGGCTACCTTGAATGACAGGGACTCAGCAGCAGAAAAAGTAATATTGTATTCTCTTAGAAAGGTTATCAAGCAAAACAAAAATAGACTTAGTTCCTATAATCTCAACTATTAGTTTTTCAAATTTTGACAAACAACTTTTGGCTTTTTCATACTCACATGCGCACACAATGATTATGTTAGTGTTCTGCCATTAACACATCTTTCATATCTGCATTTCATTATATAATTACCTGTAGTTCTCACTTCATCACAAATTCCCATTAACACAGGTGGGAGTTTTGCACAGAGGACCAGATATTGCTGCATCTGGAACTGCACCTTTCCAGAAAGAACCACATACATTTGCAAAACCTGCATCCTGGTAAACTAAATGTGTAGAAAATGAAACTGCATAAAAATGATATATGCTAAGTATAATGTAAAATATAAAAATATATAAATAAGAAGAGTGTATGCTGCTTTGAATAACTCCAGCTGCTAAGCATTGAGTATTTCTTGTTATTTACTACAGATTTCTGAAAATCCTGGTCTATAATAAACTCTTAAAATAAACCCATGAACACCACTTAAAAGATGTTTAGAAATACTGTGGAGGATAGGTCCAGAGAAAAGTTTTCAGAAAAAAATCTCTTAATAAATGTGAAGATTAGCAAACAGGTTTCATTATTATTGTTATTACCATTATTTTATTGTTCTTATTATTACTGGTAGTTGTAGTAGAAGTTGGAAGGATAAAGCACGAAAGAAAGACTTTACTGAAATATCTCTGTAATGGAGAAGCTCTACATTATCTACTCTGTCTGTGTATGTCCTCTGGACTTTATAAACAAAGGCTGCCTCTCCTGCTACAGAAGGCAGGGATGGGGTTCAGGGAGAGCAGGGATTGTCACAGAGCCCACCACTGCCCACTACCCCATTTGCCATGGTGTGTTTTTTACTGTCTCACCTGGTAATCAAGTTGGACCTACTCTGATTGTGTTTTCCTGTGTGTAATTAAAAAGGGTATCATACTCCATAAAATGTATTTACAGTAATCTCCAGATAGTAGAGGATATACCTTATTTTCCTTCAGGGGAAAGGGAGTTAAATAGAAGATGAATTCAATGAAAGGATGGGGGCTTTTAAATAAATAAATTTATGTGAGGGAACTGATATTCTCTATTAGTTCAAAGGGACATGGTCTCTCTTCTAGCCATGGTACATTTAATTTTAAAGACCTTAGGTTAAAAAGCTTTTGTACAAATATTTGCAGAACTGAAGCCAATGTCCTTAAAAAAGGAATTTTAATTAAAAAAATTTTTTAGATCGCTGTAGCACTTAGGAGTTTTACTATCTTGATTCTTCATTTTTTCTTAATCTTAAAGCTTCCCACTGAGTGTGGGAAAAGTTTGGAGCTCTATTTTTCAGAAGTATCTAGAAACTAGAATGACAACTAGTCGAAGAATGACAACTCAGTGCCTGAGATTTCCAGTACTTAGCATCATAGATTCCCAGAGTATCCTGAGCTGGGCGGCACCCATGAGGATCATTGACCCCAAATCCTGCCTCCACATAGGGCAACCTAAAAGTTAAACCACATAAAAAAATATAGACCATGAAGCTGAGCATCATTCAGATGCTTTTTGAACACCAACAGGAGCCTTGGAACCATGACCAAGCTCTTCAAGAGCTTGTTCTTTTCTTTGACCACCCTTTCAGTGAAGAATTTTTCATAATATCCAGTTTGAGTTCACCCTTGTGTAGCTTTAATACATTCCATCACTGGACACCAGAAAGAAGAGATCAATACCTCCCTCTCCACTCCCCCTCATGAGGAGGTTGTAGACAGCAATGAGATCACTCTGCACCTTCCTCTTCTCTGAGATGAATAAACAAAATATCCTCATCTGCTCCTCATAAGTCATGCCCTCTAGTCCCTTTGGCATTTTTGATAACCTCCTTTGGGCACATTGTGATGTATTACGTTGACCAAAACTGTGCAGAGTACTTGAGGTGAGGCTGAGCCTAGTGGGACAGTCTCTTTCCACCTGGTAGATATGCTGTGCTTGACACACCTCAGGATGCCCAATGCCCTGCTGATCTCAATGGCACACTGCTGACTCATCTGAACTGATCATCAACCACATAGTTTCTGTGGGATTTCATGGCCTTAAATGCTTGTCTGGATATAAATACTTGTCTGGATATCCAAGGATGTGGAGAGCCCTTGGCCTCAGCCTCTCCCTGTTTCCTAGGGCGGGGGCAGTGTGCTCATATGGGCTTCCCTGTCCCATGCACCTTCTGGTGCCTGTCACTGTTCAGGGTGAATCAGGACCAAGAGGAAAAAGGTTTGGTAAGAAGGAATAAGGGACAACCCTGATAATGAAGGAACCATTATAACTGGCATCAGGCCTTCTGGAAGAGAACAAGACTCATCAAGTTATGTTGCAGCTTGAATCTTAGAGTGTAACCATCATCCCTGTGTAGAGTGCTCTGAGCTCCCTGTGCTGGGTGGAAAGCGAGCTCCTACTGATTGTATATAATTTTTGGATTAGTTACTTAAAAGGCATTTCCAGTTCTAAATTGTAAAATGTGAAGGTATGGTAATACACCAAGGTCTTCAAACACAAATGGTTAAATCTTTCATGGATAGCTCATAGGCTAATAATCACATTCCCCTGTGATAATAACTTCTTATGTAAATAACAGGTGGGGAGTTAAACCGTCATCAACATCTGTAAGTTGTGTAAAACTCTGAATGCCACTGTCCTGCATTTCCATTTGTAAAATGACTTTGCCTGGACCTTTTGTAGAAGTGTGTTCATTCACAGATTAGAGTCTAACCATATAATGCTTCTTTGCCTTGCATTCAAAAGATTCTCTTTGTGGAGGATCTTCACTGGTTAATTTCTGAAATTATTAGTTACATGGCAAATATTTTTGAGTGCAATGCAGAATCTTAGTCAAGACTTCTTGTTCAAAGAACTAAAAAGAAACATGTCAGTAATCCTTACTGATTGAAATACACTCTCTCGGATATCAGCATTTAGTATACCTTTATTATTCTGCTGTGAGTACATATAAAAACACTCAAGGCAGTCTCGCATGCTTTTTCCTACAAGCTATTAACATAAAAATACATCTTATTCATTAATCAAATTTGTGTAGTAGAAGTTTTCATCATTAGAGAATGGCACAATGAGGCAAGGAAAAGTTAAGTGATTTATTTACAGATTTGCTGTGGGCAAGTGAAACTATAGCATTTGAAAATATATACCATAGTTACCCATCTACTGTTCTAGACAAAAAAAACCACCACAGAAAATGAACACTTAGTACTTTGGGAAAAAAACTTGTCTTAACACATTCATTTACTGAATGTATCTAAGGCTGACCATGCCAATATAATTTTATAGCAAAAACCATGATATTTAAAATGTAGGAAATAAAAAGCATACTGGAATAGTTTTCTGCGAAGGGGAAAAAAAAAGGATTTTGAACTGTTATTCCTTTTCCCAGTTTTCAAAGGTTCCACATTAAATGAAAAACCTCACTGAGTATCTCCTGCATTTGCCTGTTTCTGGTGTTAATTATCTTTTGTTTGCCCTTGATAATCCTGAGGTTGGTATGCAGATAATGAAGCCTGCAGATTCATCTCAAAGTGTAAAAAACAATGGCATTGTCAATTCTGCATCACAACACTTTATAAATTATGAATGTTATCCACATTAAGGAGAATGCTAGACTTTTAAAATTACTCCCATGAATAGATTAAATTACAAGTATTATTACATTTCATTTTATTAAGTGCATCTTAGTAGTTATTAGGGCAAATGAACATGTTCTCTCAATTACATAATAACATTAGAACTAAGAATTATGCATTGACACTCTCAAATGCATAATGTGGCATTGTATATTAATCACCCCAAACAATATTTTCGGTTTATATAAAGACAATTATTACCTATTGAAAAATAACCATCTTATTGATTTATTGCAATTCAGCTCAAAGAATTGTTTTCCATATAAAAGCTTTGATTCTTTTCTGGATAGTTTAATAATTTCTGTCTCTTTCTTTTCTTCTAGAAAAAAAAGTAGGAGTCTTTTAATTACTTTATTTTGTTAATATAATTGTAATAAGACAAAGTTTATCATATATTTCATTTTTAAATATGCTGGACAAGACAATGTAGCACACATTCAGTATATACTAATTAATTTAAGAAAACATTTTTTAATTTTTGTTTTTAGCTTTTACCAAATTGTAATTATTTACATGATGTGGGTTTTAAGCTACATTTTAATTCTCTCAGATTCTAGTGGACAGACATGTAGATTATCATGTATCCTTTTATTCAAAGGAAAACTTTCATGTAAGTAGATTAGTATTGTTTAGGGCATTGCCTAAGAAGAATAGGAAAAGCACCTGACACTATCACACTGACCTGAGTGGCAACATTTGAACTCACTGAAGCAAGAGAAGGATTGAGACTGCACTGGCATGTGTGGCAGCCAGGCATTTTCGACGCCTGCAGAGCAATTGTTAACATCAATACTTCCAGATAGTTTTTCAGTATCCAATTTTTACTTGGCTGTGATATATGCATTGATTGCAATCATTGTAAATTAATTTCTTTATTTGTCTAGATAACTGTGTCTCATTGTTTCCAGTATTTCTAATACTTTTTGTGTTAATTAGGTTTGGCAATGCACATACTGAAGTACTGTTATTTACTTTAACGGATCTAGCAAATTTTTCAACATGATTACTTAAAGGATAATAATTCAATCGTTAAAAAAGCAATTTTTACAGTGTCAGCAATTTTTCTTTAGACAAGGAAGAGTTTGTTCTCATTTATTGTATTTTTTAAATTTTGATTTTAATTTGAGTTTAACACATGCTGTCAATATCATTGTCAGATTTTGCCACTTTACAGAACATTGGCACATGCTGGACTAATATTTTCAGGGGACAGTTATTGACTCATCAGTAAAGTAACAAAAATAAATAAGAGACTACTCTGGCATAATTCATACCAGCTACAGATTATAGTCAATAAATCAGCTTTGTAAGAAAAATGAAATCACTCTGTATTTGTTGGTCTAAATATTAAAATGCTAACACATATCTTCTTTATCATATGAGTCTTGAATACACCATATGATCTGCTTGATTCAGCAAGAAGAGCATATAAATGTGCAATATTACATACTCCTAGGGAATACTAAAAATTATATTTTAATTTGATATATTTTTGCATGGAAACTCTGTCTCAGAATTTAAATGTCCTTTGTGCTGCTTAAAAACTTCTTCCTCTCATATTCTGCTCTTATGCTTCCTACCAGCTGGGGTAGAATTTATGAATACAACCCACAGAAAGCCTGTGGAAATGTCTCTAACAGTGAACATGTACAATCAGCAAATGTTCTAATTGGTCATTTCATGGGAGTATGTAGTCACTGTAATTAGACATTGTTTATATTAGCAATGTATTGGGTAACACGAAATGACTAGGTGATCCTTCTGGCCTAATGTTATTAACTAAACAAAGTAAGTTAGACTCTTTATCTTTGTTACATTGGATTAAAAATGACTGGAACTAACACACTTGCAGTTGACAAAATAACTAGCCTTCTTAGTTCTAATTAGTTCTAAATTAAATTGTATCAGCAGCAGTGTCAGACTTACAGCTACATTAAATTGTCTTTGAATCTGTCTGATTCCTTTAGTTCTCCCTTGTGCCAGAAAGGAAGTTTCAGACATGAAAGTGTTAACAGCTGCTTTGAAATTACTCCTATTTAAGAAGAAAAATCATATTACTTTCTTAATCTTTCTAATTCTATTCTCATAAGATGATCTTGGATTTGTTCCTTTAGCACAGACTCTTTAGTGCAGTCCTGATTTCTGTATTAATGAATTGAGAAGATGACATCAGGCTCTTAGGTAAGTGCTATAAACTCAGTCATACGATTTTTATAGTAAGATATCATGTATAAAAAAAATCCCCAATATTTATTTCCTTTCCTACATCAATGTTTCTTTAAAAAGTAATAGTTGGATGTTATGTACATGGCACACAAAAGCCCATGTAGTAGTTTGTAATTTACCTTTTGATCATCACAAGAAAAATTTCTACTGGGAAATGAAAGCCAAACATAATTCACTAAAATTACACTGAATGCCCTCTAATCAATACAGATAAATCTAGAGTTTGTTGTTAAATCAATCCTCTCCTTTATAGAGATATACTGTCTTGATTGTTTTAGGGATAATTATTTCACAGGGAATTTTTACAATGATTAGTAGAAAAGATACAACAGTAAACTTGACTCGGAGCCATTGAATTACTGTGCTGCAGAGTGCATTTGTCTCTTCTAGTTTGAAGCTTACTGATATCAATACTGATTTATATCATTTCATGTGATGATGTTTTCCTGAGAGAAATGAAGTGAAGTTGATTTCATTTCAGAAATGAACAGCCTTGGTGTTTGTTTTTCTTTTATAAAACTGTCAGCTCTTGCCAATATAAATACTCACTGATGCAGACTTTCCCTTCCTGCTTTTATCACTTAGGCTGATTCCTTGACATACATCATATTGAAAAAGTCCAGATAAACTTTGGAGAAATAAAAAAAAAATGTTTAGACTAGAAAGACAAAGGTTGAACTAAAGGATTACTTAAAATGGTGTTACTGAACAATTTCTATACATATGAAAATGCAATTTAAATATCAAAGATTTAAAAAGTCAGAAGTTTCCAGTTGTAAATGAAGATGTTTGTAAGTCTGCATGATCTTAACAGCTCACATACCATAAGTCAATACAACATTTAAAAAGATAAAGAAAGAGAGA
>NW_008237919.1:1342950-1350450 GCF_000691975.1 Corvus brachyrhynchos | reverse complement strand
TCCTCAGTTCTTTGGTTCCATATTGCTCTTATGTCAATATAATCTTCCTTAAACCATCAGAGTCAAAGTCGAGGCAGGCCAGAGAGAGGGAAGAGGAAAAATATGAATTGTATGTATAAATTAAGTTGAAGTGATGCATCAGACATATATTGAGATGACTCCAGAAAGGAATATATTACATTTATGTCAATTCCTTTTCTTATTTGGACTCACAGATTTGGACTGTAGTGGACTTTAATGCCCAATACATAAGTGAATACCATGACATATGTTTCAATTTTTATTTAGATTTGTAAAAGCAGTGAGGATCCAAACTATCACAAATAATCAACTGTGTTCTTGTCCAAATGGATCCTGGTGGACAGTTTTATTACTGAGAAATGCTACGGAAATTATTCTTCCTACTGAAGAAGAAGTACATCATAGCTCATAATTTTCAAATATCAGTGTATTTTACATAGCAGTCCAGAAAACTCAGAAAAATCAACTGGAAATTAGTAGTGAAAAGATCTTGATATTCACCAGCATTGTATACTTTTCTTCTGTTTGTTTCCAAATCTCACTGATGGATGCATGAAATGTAGAGATGCCTGTAAAGGTATTCAAATTTGAGGTCAGTACCAAAGCCTCTGTTTTTTTGTGATTTGCGGGTGGGAATTCAACCTAAATGTAAGGGCTTATTTGTCTAGGAAGACAAATCTACTCTCAATGGCCTTGGGTAATATTCTGTGGAAGATCTGTGTTGGACTGATGTAGGGACACGGCAGCAGACACTGAAACTGGAACTCTTGTTGCACCAACTATTGATGAGGGGATCTGTGAGACTCCCCATGCAGTAACTCTCCATACCTCAAAAATTGAGGATCTTCATACAGATACTGATAATTTTATCCCTTATTTCTATATTTTATGCCCTGTCAACAGAGAACTTGACTAGTTAATTCTGAATGAGGCAAAAGCTACAGAAAAACAGAAGTTCCTCTACATAAACTCCTAGAGGCATAAATATTATTTATAACATGTCATTCTTATTTAACTGAGGGAAGTAAATGCTAATAAATGCCCAAAATAAAGAGATTAGAAATTTATCACAGTCAAGGATGATGGTTATTCATCAGAAATACCTATTAATTTTTATCTATTTATTTTCCTACATTTTTCATTGACATAGTTTCTTAAGATGCTTTTGGTATTGATAGCTCAGGGAGGAGCAATTGCACACACTAACGACTTGGATGAGTTTCTGCTATTTGAATTTGCTAGAGATTTTATTTAATTACACCATATCTCAGGACAAGCTGATGGCATTTCACAGACTATTTTCCCATATTCCCTAAATGCTGATTTACCAAGAATGAAATGCATGTACACATACTCTGGAGCATGTGTTAAAGCTGTGCTAAACATTTTCCATGTAACTTCCAGCTGGCAACATTTTGCCAGAAAGCCTGGTACTTAGAAATTATAAATAAATAAAACAAACAGAATCTTGTGCTGTAATAAGGAGACAATGGAACAGCTGCAGAGCATGGAGTAAATTCAGCTTGACTTGATGCGGACACAGTGGCTGGATTTTACCCAGGAGATATTAGCAACATTCAGATTCTTAAGGGGAAGACTGTGAAAAGGGAAGAAGGGATCTCATTGGGAGGTCTCTTAGCACATTTGGAAAAATAAACAGAGAAACTACGAAAAATAATATTTAAGCAGCAAAATCAGCATAAGCTGTCCTCCTGCAGTATGTTGAAGAAACATGAACTTGGGAAGAAAAAAATAGTGAGCAGAGGCTTGTTTTGTTTTGTTTGGAGAGACAATAGGAAGGAGATGGAGCGGGGCTGTAACATGGGAAGGCAAACTTTGTGACAACAGCCACCAAGTGAAGAAAAGAGAAATAGTGAAGGTAAGGAAAGCAAAAGCAAAGATGGTGTATCAAGTGTGCTTCTAAAGGGTGCTACTTATTAAAGAAAAGAAGACATCCACATGCTTTTTGAATTATATTTACAAAGGCAAAAGTATCATATAACACATATGCTTCTGTCATAAAAAGCATTTTCAGTTCAAGCAAGTTTTGAGAGCAGTTCCTCAGCACCAGTGCGATAACTAGAAGTACAATAGCAAAAACTACAGTAGATGAGACCCTTATGTCTGTTTTGCTTAATATTACATGGGTGGGCTGTCTTTTACTTCCACTTATAGTAGTGCACATTGATTGCTCTTTGCTGAACATGGTATAGTAATAACTCACTGAGACTTGTATTAGTGGTGTTCTCTTGTTATTGGTGGTAAAATCCTGGGGTTTTTCTCATACAAGGTAGTTCTATAAAATAAAGATGAACACCCTGATAATTATTTATACTTTAGGCACCCACATTTGGAAACAATGACCTGTGTAAGATCAAGTTTCAATGGTGAAAAAGGAAACTAGTATCAAGCTTAATAACTATGCATCAAGCAGGTAAATAACATTCCTGTATGTTGATTTCCTGTTATTCAACCAGTAGGCAGAACTTTCTGAGCTGGAAACGGTAGTATTTTAAGAGAAAGTAAAATGGGGTCACATTAATCCTAGTCTCTTATGTTTTCACTCAAATGCATGAAGGAGGCTAAGCAAGAATTTCTGACATAACCATCACTCTGACTTTGGCCTGACTGGGTTGTCATGATCAAATGACTTCTTTTGCCTGGTATGTGCTCTTCTGCTTTTTACATCCTTGATATCCCAGTTTATACATGTGCACATGCTGACTTCCTCCAGGACACCACAACCCATAGTGATAATTGCACTGCTAAAGCTACCCGCTGTGTTAAAGGTCAGCAGAAGGGCCTCGGCGGTGAAGTGGCACTTGCCTATCAAAATGCAAAATACCGGGGTGAAAGAAGTAAAACTCAGCTATTATACGTTACAAAACTTGAGACATTCAAAGTCGAGTATATCATTCTCATGTTCCAATATCCAGAGAAGAATGTCACAGCATGACTCCATCCTCGTGATGGAGACTGAAAGAAGAATGAAAAATAATGCAAAGTTATCTCCTTTTTGTTAAATCTATTGTAATCTCATGTTCTTCCTCTGTTACTGCACTGAAATAAAGACATTTTAATCCCAGGGTACAACTGAGAAAAGCCCTGATCTAATAATTGTAAAACCTCCCGATCCGATATTTTAGAACTCAGAGTACTTGTCACTTATGAATATTCATACAGATCACTAAAAGAATTATATTCTGTCTTCAGTTAAGGCAGGAAAAGAACACAGTAAATTCTAAAGACACAGCAGTATTTTATGGAACACTTGTCAAATATTAAGGGCATCCACAACAAAATTCTTGCAGGAAAATTGTTCAGGAGAAGTGTATGGAATAGTGATAACATCATTATGGAACAGATCTTTTAGAGGCAAAAAAACCACAGGAATTCATCTCATGTATTAGAAACATTGGAATTCTTCAAGGTAACTTGTTAATGTGCATGTTCATGAGGGGGTATCCATGCTGCTCAGCTAAGATATTGAATGCAAAAGGCTGATACAAACTTTGCAAAATAAAATAGAAAACCAAGTCAAACGCTTTTTTCAAATGGAAGAAAAGTTTTTCACAGAAGAAGGAATTTGCCCCCTGAAAACCTGCCCTTTTAACAGTTAAAGTTAGTTAAAAATGCGCAATATTTTTACACTTGTTCATGTCTCTTCCTTTGTGATTAAGTAAACTGCAGAATTTCTTCATAGTAAAATAATAACTGTTTTTAATAAGATTTTTTTCCAGTGCTTTCTGACAAGCCAGTGCTTATAGATAAAAAGACCTAATCTCATCATGGCAGGAAATGGCCTTATTCCAATGGCAAATGTACTAACCCAAGCAGGTACTCAGTAAGTTGGTTTGGAGGACTGGTTTTCATCTGAAGTAGGAGATTTCTTATGTTTACAGTATTCCCTGAAGAAATGAAAGTGGCCTTCTATGAGTTCTTCCATTAATAAACATCTTAAAAATAAAGGTAAGGTAATTTTGAGACCTCTAAAACCAGAGGCTGATGGTAGTTTACCTGCTACCATGACGATGCTGAAAGGAAGGGAGTGCTCTCTCTCCTTCTCTGTCATCTCTCTTCCTTTCATTACTTTGAACCCTCCTCCTGGCAGGACAGTTGTCCCTGCCCTCCATGGTTGTCCCTCTGAATCTACACTGGTGGGGTTTTTTCCCCCCTTCTCATTAATACATCAGGTATCCTTGCTTGCAGTGTATGCTTTGCATGCATAATACTTTATTCTTTCACTGACTAAATGAAATCAGACTCCTGCCCACTACTGTGATGTCATATGTCCCTGCTCCAGCCAGTCCCATTCAGGCCATATGTTCTTTCGAAGAGGTAGCTGGACCATCAGCAGGTGTAGATGCTTGTCTGCTTAGGCTGAGTCTACAGTCTGAACTGCTGAATTTTCTAGACTTTTGGCAATGGAGGATGTGACTCATCTTCCAGCTAAACGTCTTAATTCTTAGAAAAAATTCAAAAACTTTTATAGAGATAAAAAAATAACTGCAAAAAAAGAAATATTACAAGCTTGATGTTTTACCAAGACAGTCCAAGTGTCTTGGAAGAAAGTCTTCTTGGGAGTTTTGTGGGAGGAGCTAAAATATGAGAAAAAGTATTTCTGTGTCTGTCACCAAGAGTTACAGTTTCCATTTCTGAAATTATGTAAGTAGACCTTTCAGTTTGCATTCAGCCCCTGCTGCTTTTTATACTCACTAGTTCATTGTATTTCAGTATGTTCTGTGTCTTTCGCTTACCCAAAGAACTTGAATTTAAGGAATTTTATTTCCATCCTTCATCTGCAGATCTGTGTTTGCTGAAGGAATGTCTCTGATATTTGTCCTGATCTTTCCTAAAAATGTCTATGCTGAGTTTGCTTTTATGTTGGTGTATGTCAGACCCTGTCACCGGAACTACACTTTCCCTGGGACATTAGTCCTGAAGATGTTCAAAGAGAGCAAAATTTGCTTTTTGTGAGTCTATGAATGCTTTAATCTATGCCACACAAGTGTGTCTTCATGCCTCAGGTGCTGAGAATCATATCCCGTCTTGAGTTAAACGCATGAAAACTCATTAAAACCAATGGAGATGCAGAAGCAGAAATGAATAAATAGTATTTAGCTCAGAAATGGTGGGCACTCATCTGTAAGCTTATTAATCTATTGATAGAGTCATCCTGTGTTCCAAAGCATGCCGACACTTCCTATAATATGTTATTGTGCTGCGCTGTCAGCAAAGGTGGGTCGTGTGCTTAAAAATGACATTTGCTTTACTATTCTGCCTAAATTGTGGATAATGTTTTAATAAATGGTATTTTTTAAAAGAAATATATTATTTGATAAAATTATTACTCAAAATGAATTCCATCAAATTGTCACAGTTGCTATGTGCTTAAAAAGCTTCTTCTCCTCTATTATTAAGTGGTAAAAGATTATAATTTGAAAAAAATGAATAGTAAAATGACTGATTTTAAAAAGTATGTTTCAATAGAATTCAGCATAAAAATTCAAAGCAAAATGTAAAAAAAGAGATTTTCTTTATAATTTTAAATCCACACATTTAAAAATATTTCAGTGAACAAATTAATGTTGCAATATAAGGTGCATCACATGTACTACATACTCCTCCATTCCCAACACTCTTTCATTCACTTATATGATAATTCATCAGTCCATACTTACACCATATTTACTTCTTTACTATAGTAGATACAGCATTTTCTCTGTAAACATTAATATAAGTGCAAAGGAAGTTGTGGTAGTAGAAGGTAAGACCTTCCACGTCTTAGTCAAGGTCATTTTCTTTGGGAGGTATATATAGTTCCATCCCTGAAAGAGCTTTTTTTGCAGTCATAATTGCATAACAGTGCTTTTCTAACATGACTACTATTGTAGCTGACTGTTCCTTGACACGAATTTAACCATAATGACCACTGCTTTTTAAACTCACAGCAACAGGAGACTGAAAACTGCAGGAAACTATTTTTTTTCTTGTTCAGGTTAAAATAAAATAAACCAATAATCAACTAGTGGTCAAACATTGAAAAGAGAATGGTAGGAAAACTGGAGAATAAAAGCCTTTGAAGGAGTTTCAAATTAAGGACCTGAACTACTGAAAGAAAGAAAGAAAGTGAAAGAACTTTGCTTACTTATTAAATCAGTAACACTGTAAATTGAATAGAAAATAGAAATTAACTAAATAAGTAAACTACAGAAAATAAGAAGCAAAGAAGAGCCTTGCAATGACCCAAAGAATATGAAGATTGTAGTAATTTCTTGAATACTTGACAAATTAAAAGAAAACAAGAGTAAATCTATAATAAGTTAGACCCTGCATATTTAGATTTTTTCCTCGTGTGGTAAGATTACTTTTATTAAACAAACAAAAAAGCCATGAACAAACAAAAGAAGAAGCCAGGTATTAGTCTGATCCTGGGATGTCAACATCCCTGTGCCAGGTGTCATTCATTCCATCCAGATCAGAATTCAGAGGATCACTTTGCACCTTCACTTTACATTAGTTCATGCAAGGGATCACAGAAGGGCTTCAATATGCTCATTCCAGTGACAGCTTGAATAAGAGGGACCCTGCTACAAAACAAGACCTCAGGAATAACCAGTTAGGGAAGTGAGTCATTCTAACCTGAGCTGCTGTGCCACCCATACAATACTATTATCTCCAGTACCATCATCACAGAAATTTAGCCACACTTCCTTCTTCACCCTGTGGGTGAGGTGATTACCCCAGACCCCAGTCAAAAGCCACATTTAACTCAAAGTACATACTTTGTGCTTTAACAGAAGCCAAGTAGGAGATAAATTTCAAAACACATTTCAAGCTAAAACTGCAACAGGATCTTAGCAGCGAAGTCTTAAGGTCATTAAGTCTATAGATAAATAAAAATCAAGAATACCATGGCAATATATTCTAAAAGGAATTGATCTTCAGCTCCATGAAGGGCAGTAGATTTGAATTTTGTAACAGAATAGGCAGCCTGAGGTCTTGATCTTATAATAGAACATACGAGTAGGTCAGGTACCATCACTGGAAACCAGGCTTAAGCCCACGAGATGCAGAGATGTCAAAGTGTACAGCCCAGCCACTAGGAAGTGAAAAAGAGCACTACAGTGTAAGTGTGTGTGTGTTGCAACTTTAAGTAGACCATGGAATGCAGCCTGGTACTCATATGAGAAATTTTTGCTGATGAAACTGGTTATCATTTCCATTGCAACCTATTAACCATCTTGTTCTGGTGACATCATGGGAAACTGAGTGACAATGCATGAAAGTGCCACTGCTCTTTTGATAAGGAAATTATCTGTTGCCTTTCAAGGATAAAATCCGATTGACTGGGGAGGAGGGGCAACTGAGCATTTAATTACAGAGTAAAATAAAATAGTACTCCAACACAGGTAACAACACATTTTGTGTCCCTGGAGTGTTATCTGAGCTGTTTGAATGATTTTTTTTCTCTTCTTT